>NW_025334923.1:0-54155 GCF_020171115.1 Neogale vison | reverse complement strand
CAGACGTCTAACCGTTAGAATATAGGAAGTTCTGTTTAAGGGAAACTACTTCATGCGGAATGTCACTTCTCGCAGTGTCTTTCCAGTGAAGGTATGAAGATAGAACAAGGATGGACAGAGAGAACGTTGCAAACCTTGAGTGAAATATAGGGTAAGCCACGTAGGCCTCTATGATGCATACTTGAAGTTCAACACCGGAGTTGTTCCACAGTGTCTACCTCTTCTCAAAACACTTCCAGTATATGAGGGAACTGTGCTACAGTAAGTTCTCATGACAGAGATGCGTCTGTGCTCAGTTAGGAAGTGTAGGACGTGTCTGGGTAGCAACCATGAAGTGTCTGATACAGGCCCCTCAGAGGGGATGCGGAGGAAGGTATCTGTTTAGGGAAGGTACTTCAGGTGCGTACTCATTCATAACAGTGTTTCTCCTTTGAGAATGAAAATAGAACAGGGAAGGACTACGGGCACATTAGGTACTGTGAGTAAAGTGCACGCTATGGCGCTTAAGCCTGCCAAACACATATTGGATGTACACCACCAGTGGATATCCGCACTTAGTTTCTGCGTCTAAAACGCTTCCTACACTGAGAGGGAAGTGTGCTTTAGGAGGGTTTCACTGCAGTGTTACGTCTAGTAAAGAAGGAAGCTTTTGGGACTGACTCTGTGGTAACCGAAATAGGCGCACATAGCTTTCCAGTCTCTGATGTCTATCCGTTGGACTATAGCAAGTTCTGTTTAAGGGAAACTCCTTCATGCGGAATGTCACTTCACACAGTGTCTTTCCAGTGGAGGAAAGGAGATAGAACAAGGAAGGAGCAGAGAGAACGTTGCAACCCGTTATTGAAGTACAGGGTAAGGCACCTATGCCTCTATGATGCATACTGGAAGTTCCACAGCTGGGATGTTCCACAGCGTCTACCTCTTCTCAAAACACTTCCAGTATATGAGGGAACTGTGCTACAGTAAGTTCTCACGACAGAGATGCGTCTGTGCTCAGTTGGAAAGTTAGGACGTGTCTGGGTAGCAACCATGAAGTGTCTGATACAGGCCCCTTAGAGGTAATGCTGAGGAAGGTATCTGCTCAGGGAACCTACTTCAGATGCGTACTCATTCATAACAGTGTTTCTCCTTTGAAGATGAAGATAGAACAGAGAAAGACTACGGGCTCATTAGGTACTGTGAATAAAGGGCAAGCTATGGAGCTTATGCCTGCCAAACACATATTGGATGTTCACCACCAGTGGTGATCCGCACTTAGTTTCTGGGTCTAAAACGCTTCCAACACTGAGAGGGAAGTGTGCTTTAGGAGGGATTCACTGCAGTGTTACATCTGTTAAAGAAGGAAGCTTTTGGGACTGACTCTGTGGTAACCACAATAGGCGCACATAGCTTTGCAGTCTCAGCCTTCTATCCGTTGGACTATAGCTAGCTCTGTTAAAGGAAAACTCCTTCTTGCGGAATTTCACTTCTCACAGTGTCTTTCCAGTGGAGGAAAGAAGATAGAACGAGGACCGAGCAGAGAGAACTTTGCAATCCGTGAGTGAAGTACAGGGTAAGCCACTTAGGCCTCTATGATCCATACTGGAAGTTCAACACCTGGGATATTCCATAGTTTCTACCACTTCTCAAAACACTTCCAATATATGAGGGAACTGTGCTACCGCAAGTTCTCACAACATTGATGCATCTGTGCTCAGTTGAAGCTCTAGGATGTGTCTGGATAGCAATCATGAAGTGTCTCATACAGGCCCCTTAGAGGGGATGCGTAGGAAGGTATCTGCTCAGGGAAGAACATAGCTTTCCAGTCTCAGAAGTCTAACCGTTAGACTATAGGAAGTTCTGTTTAAGGGAAACACTTTCATGTGGAAATTAACATCTCACAGTGTCTTTCCGGTGGAGGAAAGAAGATAGAACAAGGACAGACAGAGAGAACGTTGCAAACCGTGAGTGAAGTATAGGGAAAGCCACTTAGGCTTCTATGATTCATACTGGCAGTTCACACCGGAGATGTTCCACAGTGTCTATCTCTACTCAAAACACTTCCAGTATATGAGGGAACTGTGCTACAGTAAGTCCTCACGACAGAGATGCGTCTGTGCTCAGTTGGAAAGTGTAAGACTTGTCTGGGTAACAACCATGTAGTGTCTGATACAGGCCCCTTAGCGGGGATGCGGAGGAAGGTATCTGCTCAGGGAAGATACTTCAGGTGAGTACTCATTCATAACAGTGTTTCTCCTTTGAGGATGAAGATAGAACAGGGAAGGACTCGGGCACATTAGGTACTGTGAGTAAAGGGCACGCTATGGCGCTTAAGCCTGCCAAACACATATTGGATGTTCACCACCAGTGGTGATCCGCACTTAGTTTCTGCGTCTGAAACACTTCCTACACTGAGAGGGAAGTGTGCTTTAGGAGGGATTAACTGCAGTGTTACTTCTGTTAAAGAAGGAAGATTTTGGGACTGACACCGTGGTAACCGCAATAGGCGCACATAGCTTTCCAGTCTCAGACTTCTAACCGTCAGACTATAGGAAGTTCTGTTTAAGGTAAACTCCTTCATTCGGAATGTCACTTCTCACAGTGTCTTTCCAGTGGAGGAAAGAAGATAGAATATGGACGGACAGAGAGAACGTTGCAACACGTGAGTGAAGTACAGGGCAAGGCACAAAAGCCTCTAAGATGCATACTGGAAGTTCAACACCTGGGATGTTCCACAGTATCTACCACTTCTAAAAACATTTCCAATATATGAGGAAACAGTTCTACTGTAAGTTCTCACAACACGAATGCATCTGTGCACAGTTGAAAATTCTAGGATGTGTCTGGGTAGCAATCATGAAGTGTCTCCTCAGGCTCCTTAGAGGGGATGTGTAGGAAGGTATCTGCTCAGGGAAGCTACTTCAGGTGAGTACTCATTCATTACAGTGCTTCTCCTTGGAGGAATGAAGGAAGAACACGGACGGACTAGGGCCACATTACGTACTGTGAGTAAAGGGCTGGCTACTTCGCTTAAGCCTGCCAAACACGTATTGGATGTTCACCACCAGTGGCGATTCGCACTTAGTTTCTGCGTCTAATACGCTTCCAACACTGAGAGGGAAGTGTGCTTTAGGAGGGATTCACTGCAGTATTACGTCTGTTACAGAAGGAAGCTTTTGGGACTGACTCTGTGGTAACCGCAATAGACGCACATAGCTTTCCAGTCTCAGCAGTATCCGTTGGACTATAGCAAGTTGTGTTTAATGGAAACTCCTTCATGCGGAATGTCACTTCTCACAGTGTCTTTCCAGTGGAGGAAAGAAGATAGAACAAGGATGGAGCAGAGAGAACGTTGCTACCCGTGAGTGAAGTACAGGTTAAGGCACCTAGGACTCTATGATGCATACTGGAAGTTCAACACCTGGGATGTTCCACAGTGTCTACCCCTTCTCAAAACACTTCCAATATATGAGTGAACTGTGTTTCCGTAAGTTATCACGAGAGGGATGCATCTGTGCTCAGTTGAAAACTCTAGGATGTGTCTGGGTAGCAATCATGAAGTGTCTCATACAGGCCCCTTAGCGGGGATGCGTTAGAAGGTATCTGCTCAGGGAAGCTACTTCAGGTGAGTACTCATTCATAACAGTGCTTCTCCTCGGAGGAATGAAGGTAGAACACGGACGGACAAGGGGCACATTAGGTACTGTGAGTAAGGGCAGGCTATGGTGCTTAAGCCTGCCAAACACATATTGGATGTTCACCACCAGTGGTGATCCGCACTTAGTTTCTGCGTCTAAAACGATTCCTACACTGAGAGGGAATTGTGTTTTAGGAGGGATTCACTGCAGTGTTACGTCTGTTAATGAAGGAAATTTTCAATCTATAATTTTAATGCAATTCCGATCAAAATTCCACTGGCATTCTTGAAAGAGCTGGAGCAAATAGTCCTAAAATTTGTATGGAATCAGAAGAGACCCCGAATTGCTAAAGAAATGTTGAAAAACAAAAATAAAGCTGGCGGCATCACCTTACCTGTTTTCAAGCTTTATTACAAAGCTGTGATCACCAAGACAGCATAGTAGTGGCATAAAAACAGACACATAGACCAGTGGAACAGAATAGATAGCCCTGATATGGACCCTCAACTCTATGGTCAACTAATCTTCGACAAAACAGGAAAAAATATACAGAGGAAAAAAAGCAGTCTCTTCAATAAATGGTGCTTGGAAAACTGGACAGCTATATGTAGAAGAATGAAAATCGACCATTCTCTTACACCGTACACAATGATCAACTCAAAATGGATAAAAGACCTCAACGTGAGACAGGAATCTATCAGAATCTTAGAGGAGAACATAGACAGTAATCTCTTTGATATCAGCCACAGCAACTTCTTTCAAGATACGTCTCCAAAGGCAAAGGAAACAAAAGCGAAAATAAACTTCTGGGACTTCATCAAAATCAAAAGCTTCTGCACAGCAAAGGAAACAGTCAAAAAAACAAAGAGGCAACCCACGAAATGGGTGAAGATATTTGCAAATGACCGTACAGACAGAAGGTTGATATCCAGGATCTATAATGAACTCCTCAAACTCAACCCACACGAAACAGACAAACACATCAAAATATGAGCAGAAGATATGAACAGACACTTCTCCAATCAAGACATACAAATGGCTATCAGACACATGCAAAAATGCTCATCATCATTAGCCCTCAGGGAGATTCAAATTAAAACCACATTGAGATATCACCTTACACCAGTTAGAATGGCCAAAATTAACAAAACAGGAAACAACATGTGTTGGACAGGATGTGGAGAAAGGGGAACCCTCTTACACTGTTGGTGGGAATGCAAGTTGGTGCAGCCTCTTTGGAGAACAGTGTGGAGATTCCTCAAGAAATTAAAAACAGAGCTTCCCAACGACCCTGCAATTGCACTCCTGTTTATTTACCCCAAAGATACAGATGTCGTGAAAAGAAGGGCTATCTGTACCCCAATGTTTATAGCAGCAATGGCCACAGTCGCCAAACTATGGAAAGAACCAAGATGCCCTTCAACGGATGAACGGATAAGGCATATGTGGTCCATATACACTATGGAGTATTATGCCTCCATCAGAAAGGACGAATATCCAACTTTTGTAGCAACATGGACGGGACTGGAAGAGATTATGCTGAGTGAAATCAGTCAAGCAGAGAGAGTCAATTATCATATGGTTTCACTCATTTGTGGAGCTGAACCAATAGCATGGAGGACAAGGGGCGTTAGAGAGGAGTAGGGAATTTGGGTAAATTGGAAGAGGAGGTGTACCAAGAGAGACTATGGACTCTGAAAAACAGTCTGAGGGGTTCGAAGTGGCGGGGGGTTGGAGTTTGGGCTACCAGGTGGTGGGTATTATAGAGGGCACAGTGTGCATTGCGCACTGGGTGTGGTGAAAAAATAATGAATACTGTTTTTCTGAAAATAAATAAATTGGGAAAAAAAAAGTAAGCTTTTGGTACTGACACTGTGGTCACCGCAATAGGCGCACATAGATTTAAAGTCTCAGACGTCTAACCGTTAGACTATAGGAGGTTCTTTTTAAGGTAAACTCCTTCATGCGGAATGTCACTTCTCACAGTGTCTTTCCAGTGGAGTAAAGAAGATAGAATAAGAGAGAACGTTGCAACCCATTAGTGAAGTACAGGGTAAGGCACCATACCCTCTATGATGCATACTGGAAGTTCAACACCTGGCATGTTCCACAGTGTCTACCACTTCTCAAAACACTCCCAATATATGAGGGAACTGTTCTACCGTAAGTTCTCACAACAGGAATGCATCTGTGCACAGTTGAAAACTCTAGGATGTGACTGGGTAGCAATCTTGAAGTGTCTCATACAGGCCCCTTAGAGGGGATGCGTAGGAAGGTATCTGCACAGGGAAGCTACTTCAGGTGCGTACTCATTCATAACAGTGCTTCTCCTTGGAGAAATGAAGGTAGAACATGGACGGACTAGGGGCACATTAGGTACTGTGAGTAAAGGACAGGCTATGGTGCTCAAGCCTGCCAAACACATATTGGATGTTCACCACCAGTGGTGATCCGCACTTAGTATCTACGTAAAACGCTTCCAACACTGAGAGGGAATTGTGCTTTAGGAGGGATTCACTGCAGTGTTACGTCTGTTAAAGAAGGAAGCTTTTGGGACTGACTCTGTGCTAACCGCATTAGGTGCACATAGCTTTCCAGTCTCAGACATCTAACCGTTAGACTATAGGAAGTTCAGTTTAAGGGAAACTCCTTCATGCGGAATGTCATTTCTCACAGTGTCTTTCTAGAAGAGGAAAGAAGATAGAACAAGGACGGAGCAGAGAGAATTTGCAACCCGTGAGTGAAGTACAGGGTAAGGCACCCAGGCCTCTATTATGCATACTGGAAGTTCAACACCTTGGATGTTCCACAGTGTCTACCACTTCTCAAAACACTACCAATATATGAGTGAACTGTGCTACCGTAAGTTCTCACGAGAGGGATGCTTCTGTGCTCAGT
The DNA here is from genome assembly GCF_020171115.1 of Neogale vison. Taxonomy (NCBI): domain Eukaryota; kingdom Metazoa; phylum Chordata; class Mammalia; order Carnivora; family Mustelidae; genus Neogale; species Neogale vison. The sequence goes on along the minus strand of NW_025334923.1, from coordinate 47,640 downwards.
TGAAAACTCTAGGATGTGTCTGGGTAGCAAACATGAAGTGTCTCATACAGGCCCCTTAGAGGGGATGCGTAGGAAGGCATCTGCTCAGGGAAGCTTCTTCAGGTGCGTACTCATTCTAAACAGTGCTTCTCGTTGGAGAAATGAAGGTAGAACACGGACGTACTAGGGGCACATTAGGTACTGTGAGTAAAGGGCAGGCTATGGCGCTTAAGCCTGCCAAACACATATTGGATATTCACCACCAGTGGTGATCCGCACTTAGTTTCTGCGTCTAAAACGCTTCCTACACTGAGAGGGAAGTGTGCTTTAGGAGGGATTCACTGCAGTGTTAAGTCTATTAAAGACGGAAGCTTTTGGGACTGACTCTGTGGTAACCGTATTAGGCGCACATAGCTTTCCAATCTCAGACGTCTAACGTTAAACTATAGGAAGTTCTGTTTAAGGGAAACTAATTCATGCGCAATGTCACTTACACCGTGTCTTTCCAGTGGAGGTAAAAAGATAGAACACGGACGGACAGAGAGAACGTTGCTAACCGTGAGTGAAAAACAGGGTAAGCCACTTAGGCCTCTATGATGCATACTGGAAGTTCAACCCCGAAGATGTTCCACAGTGTCTACCTCTTCTCAAAAAAATTCCAGTATATGAGGGAACTGTGCTACAGTAAGTTCTCATGACAGAGATGCGTCTGTGCTCAGTTGGAAAGTGTAGGACGTGTCTGGGTAGCAACCCTGAAGTGTCTGATACAGGTGCCTTAGAGGGGATACGGAGGATGGTATCTGCACAGGGAACCTACTTCAGATGCGTACTCATTCATAACAGTGTTTCTCCTTTGAGGATGAAAATAGAACAGGGAAGGACTACGGGCATATTAGGTACTGTGAGTAAAGGGCACGCTATGGACTTAAGCCTGCCAAACACATATTGGATGTTCCCCACCAGTGGTGGTCCGCACTTAGTATCTGCGTCTAAAACGCTTCCTACACTTAGTGGGAAGTGTTCTTTAGGAGGGATTCACAGCAGTGTTACGTCTGTTAATGAAGGAAGCTTTTGGGACTGACACTGTGGTAACCGCAATAGGCACACATAGCTTTCCAGTCTCAGACATCTAACCGTTAGACTATAGGAAGTTCTGTTAAGGGAAACTCCTTCATGTGGAAATTCATTTTTCACAGTATCTTTCCGGTGGAGGAAAGGAGATAGAACAAGGACGGAGGGAGAGAAAGTTGCAAACCATGAGTGAAATACAGGGTAAGACACATAGGCCTCTATGATGCATACTGGAAGTTCAACACCGGAGATGTTCCACAGTGTCTACCTCTTCTCTAAACACTTCCAGTATATGAGGGAACTGTGCTACAGTAAGTTCTCACGACAGAGATGCGTCTGAACACAGTTGAAAACTCTAAGATGTGTCTGGGTAGCAACCATGAGGTGTCTGATACAGGCCCCTTAGAGGGGATGCGGAGGAAGGTATCTGCTCAGGGAACCTACTTCAGGTGTGTACTCATTCATAACAGTGTTTCTCCTTGGAGAAATGAAGGTAGAACACGGACGGACTAGGGGCGCATTAGGTACTGTGAGTAAAGGGCACGCAATGGCACTTAAGCCTGCCAAACACATATTGGATGTTCACAACCAGTGGTGATCCGCACTTAGTTTCTGCCTCTAAAACGCTTCCTACACTGAGAGGGAAGTGTGTTTTAGGAGGGATTCATTGCAGTGTTACGTCTGTTAAAGAAGGTAGTTTTTGGGACTGGCTTTGTGGTAACAACATTAGGCGCACATAGCTTTCCTGTCTCAGACGTCTAATCGTTAGACAATAGGAATTTCTGTTTAAGAGAAACTCCTTCATGCGGAATGTCACTTCTTACCGTATCTATCCAGTGGAGGTAAGAAGATAGAACAAGGACGAACAGAGAGAACGTTTCAAACCGTGAGTGAAAAACAGGGTAAGCCACTTAGGCCTCTATGATGCATACTGGAAGTTTAACACAGGAGATGTTCCACAGTGTCTACCTCTTCTCAAAAAACTTCCAGTATATGAGGGAACTGTAGTACAGTAAGTTCTCACGACAGAGATGCGTTTGTGCTCAATTGTAAAGTGTAGGACGTGTCTGGGTACCAACCATGAAGTGTCTGATACAGGACCCTTAGAAGGGAAGCGCAGGAAGTTATCTTCTCAGGGAACCTACTTCAGGGGCGTATTCATTCATAACAGTGTTTCTCCATTGAGGATGAAAATAGAACAGGGAAGGACTACTGGCACATTAGGTACTGTGAGTAAAGGGCGCTCTATGGCACTTAAGCCTGCCAAACACATATTGGAAGTTCAACACCATTGGTGATCCGCCCTTAGTTTCTGCATCTAAAATGCTTCCTACACTGAGAGGGAAGTGTGCTTTAATAGGGATTCACTGAAGTGTTACATCTGTTAAAGAAGGAACCTTTTGGGACTGACTCCGTAGTAACCGCAATAGGCGCACATAGCTTTCCAGTCTCAGACGTCTAACCATTAGACTATAGGAAGTTCTGTTTAAGGGAAATTCCTCATGTGGAAATTCACTTCTCACAGTGTCTTTCCAGTGCAGGAAAGGAGATTGAACAGGACGGACAGAGAGAACGTTTCAAACCGTGAGTGAAATACAGGGTAAGCCACTTAGCCCTCTATGATGCATACTGGAAGTTCAACACCTGGGATGTTCCACAGTGTCTACCACTTCTCAAAACACTTCCAATATATGAGGGAACTGTGCTACCGTAAGTTCTCACGACAGGGATGCATCTGTGCTCAGGTGAAAACTCTAGGATGTGTCTGGGTAGCAATCATGAAGTGTCTCATACAGGCACCTTAGAGGGGATGCGTAGGAAGGTATATGCTCAGGGAAGCTACTTCAGGTGCGTACTCATTCATAACAGTGCTTCTCCTTGGAGGAATGAAGGTAGAACACGGACGGACTAGGGGTACATTAGATACTGTGAGTAAAGGGCAGGGTATGAAGCTTAAGCCTGCCATACACATATTGGATGTTCACCACCAGTGGTGATCCGCACTTAGTTTCTGCATAGAAAACGCTTCCAACACTGAGAGGGAAGTGTGCTTTAGGAGGGATTCACTGCAGTGTTACGTCTGTTAAAGAAAGAATCTTTTGGGACTGACTCCGTGGTAACCGCATCAGGCGCACATAGATTTCCAGTCTCAGACGTCTAACCGTTAGAATATAGGAAGTTCTGTTTAAGGGAAACTCCTTCATGCGGAATGTCACTTCTCACAGTGTCTTTCCAGTGGAGGAAAGAAGATAGAACAAGGACGGACAGAGAGAACGTTGCCAACAATGAGTGAAGTACAGGTTATGCCACGTAGGCCTCTATTTTGCATACTTGTAGTTCAACACCGGAGATGTTCCACAGTGTCTACCTCTTCTCAAAATACTTCCAGTATATGTGGGAACTCTTCTACAGTAAGTTCTCACGACAGCGATGCGTCGGTGCTCAGTTGGAAAGTGTAGGACGTGTCTGGGTAGCCACCATGAAGTGTCTGATATAGGCCCCTTAGAGGGGATGCAGAGGAAGGTATCTGCTCAGGGAACCTACTTCAGGTGCGTACTCATTCATAACTGTTTCTCCATTGAGGATGAAAATAGAACAGGGAAGGACTACGGGCACATTAGGTACTGTGAGTAAAGGGCGCGCTATGGCACTTAAGCCTGCCAAACACATATTGGAAGTTCAACACCATTGGTGATCCGCCCTTAGTTTCTGCATCTAAAATGCTTCCTACACTGAGAGGGAAGTGTGCTTTAATAGGGATTCACTGCAGTGTTACATCTGTTAAAGAAGGAAGCTTTTGGGACTGACTCCGTAGTAACCGCAATAGGCGCACATAGCTTTCCAGTCTCAGACGTCTAACCGTTAGACTAGAGGAAGTTCTGTTTAAGGGAAACTCCTTCATGCGGAATGTCACTTCTCACAGAGTCTTTCCAGTGGAGGAAAGAAGATAGAACAAGGACGGAGTAGAGAGAACTTTGCAACCGGTGAGTAAGTACAGGGTAAGGCCCCTAGGCCTCTATGATGCATACTGGAAGTTCAACACCTGGGATGTTCAACAGTGTCTACCACTTCTCAAAACACTTCCAATATATGATGGAACGGTGCTACAGTAAGTTCTCACAACAGGGATGCGTCTATGCTCAGTTGGAAAGTGTAGGACATGTCTGGGTAGCAATCATGAAGAGTCTGATACAGGCCCCTTAGAGGGGATGCGTAGGAAGGTATCTGCTAAGGGAACCTACTTCAGGTTCGTACTCATTCATAACAGTGTTTCTCCTTTGAGGATGAAGATAGAACAGGGATGGATTAGGGGCACATTAGGTACTGTGAGTAAAGGGCAGGCTATGGCGCTGAAGACTGCCAAACTCATATTGGATGTTCACCACCAATGGTGATCCGCACTTAGTTTCTGCTTCTAAACCGCTTCCAACACTGAGAGGGAAGTGTGTTTTAGGAGGGATTCACTGCAGTGTTACTTCTGTTAAAGAAGGAAGCTTTTGGGACTGACTCTGTGGTAACCGCATTAGGCACACATAGCTTTCCAGTCTCAGTCGTCTAACCGTTAGACTATAGGATGTTCTGTTTAAGGGAAACTCCTTCATGCGGAATGTGACTTCTCACAGTGTCTTTCAAGTGCAAGAAAGAAGACAGAACAAATACGGACAGAGAGAACGTTGCAACCCGTGAGTGAAGTACAGGGTAAGGCACCTAAGCCTCTATGATGCATACAGGAAGCTCAACACCAGGGATGTTCCACAGTGTCTACCATCCGCAAAACACTTCCAATATATGAAGGAACTGTTCTGCTGTAAGTTCTCATGACAGGGATGCATCTGTGCCCAGTTGAAATCTCTAGGATGTGTCTGGGTAGCAATCATGAAGTGTCTCATACAGGCCCCTTGGAGGAGATGCGTAGGAAGGTATCTGCTCAGGGAAGCTACTTCAGGTGCGTACTCATTCCTAACAGTGCTTCTCCATGGAGGAATGAATGTAGAACACGGACAGAGTAGGGACACATTAGGTACTGTGAGTAAAGGACAGGCTATGATGCTTAAGGCTGCCAAACACATATTGGATGTTCACCACCAGTGGTGATCCGCACGTAGTTTCTGCGTCTAAAACGGTTCCAACACTGAGAGGGTAGTGTGCTTTAGGAGGGATTCATTGCAGTGTTACGTCTGTTAAAGAAGGAAGCTTTTGGGACTGACTCTGTGGTAACCGCATTAGGCACACATAGCTTTCCAGTCTCAACGTATAACCGTTAGACTATAGGAAGTTCTTTTTAAGGGAAACTCCTTCATGCGGATTGTCACTTCTCACAGTGTCTTTATGTGGAGGAGAGAAGATAGAACAAAGACGGACAGAGAGAACGTTGCAAACCGTGAGTGAAGTACAGGGTAAGCCACTTAGGCCTCTATGATGCATACTGGCAGTTCAACACCGGAGATGATCCACAGTGTCTACCTCTTCTCAAAACACTTCCAGTATATGAGGGAACTGTGGTACAGTAAGTTCTCACGACAGAGATGCGTCTGTGCTCAGTTGGGAAGTGTAGGACGTGTCTGGGTAGCAAACTTGAAGTGTCTGATACAAACCCCTAATAGGGGATGCGGAGGAAGTTATCTGCTCAGGGAAGCTACTTCAGGTGCATACTCATTCATAACAGTGCTTCTCCTTTGAGGATGAAGTTAGAACAGGGACGGATTAGGGGCACATTAGGTACTGTGAGTAAAGGGCAGGCCCTGTCGCTTAAGCCTGCCAAACACATTTTGGATGTTCACAATCAGTGGTGATCCGCACTTAGTTTCTGCGTCTAAAACGCTTTCTACACTGAGAGGGAAGTGTGCTTTAGGAGGGAATCATTGCAGTGTTACGTCTTTTAAAGAAGGAAGCTTTTGGGACTGACTCTGTGGTAACTGCATTAGGCGGACATAGCATTCCAGTCACAGACATCTAACCGTTAGACAATAGGAAGTTCTTTTTAAGGTAAACTCCTTCATGCGGAATGTCACTTCTCACCGTGTCTTTCCAGTGGAGTAAAGAAGATAGAATAAGAGAGAACATTGCAACCCATGAGTGAAGTACAGGGTAAGGCATCTAAGCCTCTAAGATGCATACTGGAAGTTCAACACCAGGGATGTCCACAGTGTCTACCACTACTCAAAACACTTCCAATATATGAGGGAACTGTTCTACCATAAGTTCTCGGGACAGGGATGCATCTGTACCCAGTTGAAATCTCTAGGATGTGTCTGTATAGCAATCATGAAGTGTCTCATACAGGCCCCTTAGAGGGATGGGTATGAAGGTATCTGATCAGGGAAGCTACTTCAGGTGCGTACTCATTCCTAACAGTCATTCTTCTTGGAGGAATGAATGTAGAACACGGACGGAGTAGGGGCACATTAGGTACTGTGAGTAAAGGACAGGCTATGACGCTTAAGGCTGCCAAACACATATTGGATGTTCACTACCAGTGGTGATCCGCACTTAGTTTCTGCATCTAAAACATTTCCAACACTGAGAGGGTAGTGTGCATTAGGAGGAATTCACAACAGTGTTACGTCTGTTAAAGAAGGAAGCTTTTGGACTGACTCTGTGGTAAACGCATTAGGCGCACATAGCTTTACAGTCTCAAACGTATAACCATTAGACTATAGGAAGTTCTGTTTAAGGGAAACTTCTTCATGCGGATTGACACTTCTCACAGTGTCTTTATGTAGAGGAGAGAAGATCGAACAAGGACGGACAGGAGAACGTTGCAAACCGTGAATGAAGTACAGTGTAAGCCACTTAGGGCTCCATGTTGCATAGTGGCAGTTCAACACCGGAGATGATCCACAGTGTCCACCTCTTCTCAAAACACTTTCAGTATATGAGGGAACTGTGGTACAGTAAGTTCTCACAACAGAGATGCGTCTGTGCTCAGTTGGGAAGTGTAGGACGTGTCTGGGTAGCAAACATGAAGTGTCTGATACAAACCACTAATAGGGGATGCGGAGGAAGTTTTCTGCTCAGGGAAGCTACTTCAGGTGCATACTCATTCATAACAGTGCTTCTCCTTTGAGGATGAAGTTAGAACAGGGAAGGATTAGGGGCACATTAGGTACTGTTAGTAAAGGGCAGGCTATGGCGCTTAAGCCTGCCAAACACATTTTGGATGTTCACAACCAGTGGTGATCCGCACTTAGTTTCTGCGTCTAATAGGCTTCCTACACTGAGATGAAGTGTGCTTTAGGAGGGAATCACTGCAGTCTTACGTCTGTTAAAGAAGGAATCTTTTGGGACTACTCTGTGGTAACCGCATTAGGCGCACATAGCATTCCAGTCTCAGACGTCTAACCGTTAGACTATAGGAAGTTCTGTTTAAGGGAAACTCCTTCATGCGGAATGTCACTTCTCACAGTGTCTTTCCTGTGGAGGAAAGAAGATAGAATAGGACGGACAGAGAGAACGTTACAAACTGTGAGTTAAGTACAGGGTAAGCCAAGTAGGCCTCTATGATGCATACTGGTAGTTCAACCCGGAGATGTTCCACAGAGTACCTCTTCTCAAAACACTTCCAGTATATGAGGGAACTGTGCTACAGTAAGTTCTCACGACAGAGATGAGTCTGGGATAGTTGGAAAGTGTAGGACGTGTCTGGGTAGCAACGATGAAGTGTCTGATACGGCCCCTAGGAGGGGATGCGGAGGATGGTATCTGCTCAGGGAACCTACTTTAGGTGCGTACTCATTCATAACAGTGTTTCTTCTTTGAGGATGAAGATCGAACAGGGAAGGACTAGGGGCACATTAGGTACTGTGAGTAAAGTGCAGGCTATGGCGTTTAAGCCAGCCAAACACATATTGGATGTTCACCACCAATGATGATCTGCACTTAGTTTCTGCTTTTAAAATGCTTCCTACACTGAGAGGGGAGTGTGCTTTAGGAGGGATTCACTGCAGTGTTACGTCTAGTAAAGAAGGAAGCTTGGACTGATTCTGTGCTAATAGCAATTGGTGCACATAGCTTTCCAGTCTCAGACGTCTATCAGTTGGACTATAGCAAGTTCTGCTTAAGGGAAACTCTTTCATGTAGAATGTCACTTCTCACAGTGTCTTTCCACTGGAGGAAAGAAGATAGAACAAGGACGGAGCAGGGAGGTCGTTGCAACCCGTGAGTGAAGTACAGGGTAAGGAACCTAGGCCTCTATGATGCATACTGGAAGTTCAACACCTGGGATGTTCAAAAGTGTCTACCACTTCTCAAAACGCTTCCAATATATGAGGGAACTGAGCTACAGTAAGTTCTCACGACAGGGATGCGTCTATGCTCAGTTGGAAAGTGTAGGACGTGTCTGGGTAGCAATCATGAAGTGTCTGATACAGGCCCCTTAGAGGGGATGCGGAGGAAGTTATCTGCTCAGTGAAGCTACTTCAAGTGCATACTCATTCATAACAGTGCTTCTCCTTTGAGGATGAAGATAGAACAGGGGCGGATGAGGGGCACATTAGGTACTGTGAGTAAAGGGCAGGCTATAGCGCTTAAGCCTGCCAAACACATTTTGGATGTTCACCACCAGTGGTGATGCGCACTTAGTTTCTGCTTCTAAAACACTTCCAACACTGAGAGGGATGTGTGCTTTAGGAGGGATTCCCTGCAGTGTTACGTCTGTTAGAGAAGGAAGCTTTTGGGACTGACTCTGTGGTAACAGCATTAGGCGCACTTACATTCCAGTCTCAGACATCTAACCGTTACACTATAGGAAGTTCTGTTTAAAGGATACTCCTTCATATGGAATGTCACTTCTCTCAGTGTCTTTGAAGTGGAGGAAAGAAGATAGAACAAGGACGGACAGAGAGAATGTTACAAAACGTGTGTGAAGTACAGGGTAAGCCACGTAGGCCTCTATGATGCATACTGGTAGTTCAAACTCGAAGTGTCTGATACAGGCCCCTAGGAGGGGATGGGGAGGAAGGTATCTGCTCAGGGAACCTACTTCAGGTGGGTACTCATTCATAACAGTGTTTCTCCTTTGAGAATGAAGATTGAACATGGAAGGACTACGGGCACATTAGGTACTGTGAGTAAAGGGCAGGCTATGGCGCTTAAGCCTGCCAAACACATATTGGATGTTCACCACCAGTGTTGATCCGCATTTAGTTTCTGCATCTAAAACGCTTCCCTCACTGAGAGGGAAGTGTGCTTTAGGAGGGATTCACTCCAGTGTTAACGTTGGTAAACAAGGAAGCTTTTGGACTGACTCTGTGGTAATAGCAATAGGCACACATAGCTTTCGAGACACATAAGTCTATCCGTTTGAATATAGCAAGTTCTGTTTAAGGGAAACTCCTTCATGCGGAATGTCACTTCTCACAGTGTCATTCCGGTGGAGGAAAGAAGATAGAACAAGTACTGACAGAGAGAACGTTGCAACCCGTGAGTGATGTACGGGGTAAGGCACCTAAGCCTCTATGATGCATACTATAAGTCCAACACCTGGTATGATCCACAGTGTCTACCACTTCTCAAAACACTTCCAATATATGACGGAACTGTTCAACCGTAATTCTCACGACAGGGATGCATCTGTGCACAATTGTAAACTTTATAATGTGTCTGGGTAGCAATCATGAAGTGTCTGATACAGGCCCGTTAGAGGGGATGCGTATGAAGGTATCTGCTCAGGGAAGCTACTTCAGGTGCGTACTCATACATAACAGTTTTTCTCTTTTGTGGAAAAGGGAAGAACTACGGGAACTTTAGGTACTGTGAGTAAAGGGCACGCTATGGCGCTTAAGCCTGCCAAACACATATTGGATGTTCACCACCAGTGGTGATCCGCACTTAGTTTCTGCGTCTAAAACGCTTCCAACACTGAGAGGGATTGGTGCTTTAGGAGGGATTCACTGCAGTGTTACGTCTGTTAATGAAGGAAGCTTTTGGGACGGACTCTGTGGTAACCGCATTAGGCGCACATAGCTTTCCAGTCTCCGACGTCTAACCGTTAGACTATAAGAAGTTCTGATTAAGGGAAACTCCTTCATGCGGATTGTCAATTCTGACAGTGTCTTTATGTGGAAGAAAGAAGATAGAACAAGGATGGACAGAGAACGTTGCACTCCGTGAGTGAAATACAGGGTAAGACACTTAGGCCTCTATTTTGCATACAGGAAGTTCAACACCGGAGATGTTCCACAGTGTCTACCACTTCTCAAAACAGTTCCAGTACATGAGGAAACTGTGCTACGGTAAGTTCTCACGACAGAGATGCGTCTGTGCTCAGTTGGAAAGTTTAGGACGTGTCTGGGTAGCAACCATGAAGTGTCTGAACAGCCCACTTAGAGGGGATGCGGAGGAAGGTATCTGCTCATGGTACCTACTTCAGGTTCGTACCCATTCATAACAGTGTTTCTCCTTTGAGGATGAAGATAGAACAGGGACGGATAGGGGCATATTAGGTACTGTGAGTAAAGGCCAGGCTAAGGCGCTTAAGCTTGCCAAACACATCTTGGATGTTCACCACCATTGGTGATCCGCATTTAGTTTCTGCATCTGAAACACTTCCAACACTGAGAGGGAAGTGTGCTTTAGGAGGGATTCACTGCAGTGTTACATCTGTTAAAGAAGGAAGAATTTGGGACTGACTCTGTGGTAACCGCATTAAGCACACATAGCTTTCCAGACTCAGACGTCTAACCGTTAGACTATAGGAATTTCTGTTTAAGGGATACTCCTTCATGCGGAATGTCACTTCTCACTATGTCTTTCCAGTGGAGGTAAGAAGATAGAACAAGGATGAAAGGAGAGAACTTTGCAAACCGTGAGTGAAGTACAGGGTAAGCCTCTTAGGCCACTGTGATGCATACAGAAAGTTCAACACTGGAGATGTTCCACAGTGTCTAACTCTTAATAAAACGCATCCAGTATATGAGGGAACTGTGCTACAGTAAGTTCTCACGACAGTGATGCGTCTGTGTTCAGTTGGTAAGTGTAGGACGTGTCTGGGTAGCAACAATTAAGTGTCTTATACAGGTCCCTTAGAGGGGATGCGGAGGAAGGTATCTGCTCAGGGAAGCTACTTCAGGTGCGTACTCATTCATAACAGTGTTATTCCTTTGAGGATGAAGATCGAACAGGGAAGGACTTCGGGCACATTAGGTACTGTGAGTAAAGGGCACGCTATGGCGCTTAAGCCTGCCAAACACATATTGGATATTCACCACCAGTGGTGATCGGCACTTAGTTTCTTCTTCGAAAACGCTTCCTACACTGAGGGAAGTGTGCTTTAGGAGGGATTCAATGCAGTGTTACGTCAGTTATAGAAGGAAGCTTTTGGGACTGACACTGTGGTAACCGCAATAGGCGCACATAGCTTTCAATTCTCAGACGTCTAACCGTTAGACTATAGGTAGTTCTGTTTAAGGTAAACTCCTTCATGTGGAATGCCAGTTCTCATAGTGTCTTTCCAGTGGAGGATAGAAGATAGAACAAGTACGGAAAGAGAGAACGTTGCAACCCGTGAGTGTTGTACAGGGTAAGGCACTAAGCCTCTATTATGCATACTGCAAGTTCAACACCTGGGATGTTCCACAGTGTCTACCATTTCTCAAAACACTTCCAATATATGATGGAACTGTTCTACCGTAAGTTCTCACAACAGGGATGCATCTGTGCACAGTTGAAAACTCTAGGATGTGTCTGGGTAGCAATCATGAAGTGTCTCATACAGGCCCCTTAGAGGGGATGCGTAGGAAGGTATCTGCTCAGGAAAGCTACTTCAGTTGCCTACTCATTCATAACAGTGCTTCTCCTTGGAGGAATGAAGGTAGAACACGGACGGATTAGGGCCACATTAGGTACTGTGAGTAAAGGGGACGCTATGGCGCTTAAGCCTGCCAAACACATATTGGATGTTCACCACCAGTGGTTATCCGCACCTAGTTTCTGCGTAGAAAACGCTTCCAACACTGAGAGGGTAGTGTGCTTTCGGAGGGATTAACTGCAGTGTTACAGCTAGTAAAGAAGGAAGCTTTTGGGACTGACTCTGTGGTAACCGAATAGTCGCACAAAGGTTCCCAGTCTCAGATATCGATCCGTTGGACTTAGCAAGTTCTGTTTAAGGGAAACTCCTTCATGCGGAATGCACTTCTTACAGTGTCTTTCCACTGGAGGAAAGGAGATAGAACAAGTACGGACAGAGAGAATGTTGCAACCCGTGAGTGTTGTACAGGGTAAGGCACTAAGCCTCTATTATGCATACTGCAAGTCAACACCTGGGATGTTCCACAGTTTCTACCATTTCTCAAAACACTTCCAATATATGATCGAACTGTGCTACAGTAGGTTCTCATGACAGGGATGCGTCTATGCTCAGTTGGATAGTTTAGGACGTGTCTGGGTATCAACCATGAAGTGTCTGATAGAGGCCCCGTAGAGTGCATGCGGAGGAAGGTATCTGATCAGGGAATGTACTTCAGGTACTTACTTATTCATTACAGTGCTTCTCCTTGGAGGAATGAAGGTATAACATGGAAGGACTAGGGGCACATTAGGTACTGTGAGTAAAGGGCAGTCTATGGCGCTTAAGCCTCCCAAACACATATTGGATGTTCACCACCTGTGGTTGATCTGAACTTAGTTTCTGCGTCTAAACCGCCTCCAAAACTGAGAGGGAAGTGTGCTTTAGGAGGTATTCACTGCAGTGTTACGTCTGTTAATGAAGGAGGCTTTTGAGACTGACTCTGTGGAAACCGCATTAGGCGCACATAGCTTTCCAGTCTCAGACTTCTAACCGTTAGACTATACGAAGTAATGTTTAAGGGAAACGCCTTCATGCGGATTGTCACTTCTCACAGTGTCTTTATGTGGAGGAAAGAAGATAGAACAAGGACGGACAGAGAGAACGTTGCAAACCGTGAGGGAAGTATAGGGTAAGCCACATAGGCCTCTATGATGCATACTGGAAGTTCAACACCGGAGATGTTCCACAGTGTCTACCTCTTCTCAAACACTTCCAGTATATGAGGGAACTGTGGTACAGTAAGTTCTCACGACAGAGATGCGTCTGTGCTCATTTGGGAAGTGTAGGATGTGTCTGGGTGGCAACCATGAAGTGTCTCATACAGGCCCCTAATAGGGGATGCGGAGGAAGGTATCTGCTCAGGGAACTTACTTCAGGTTCCTACTCATTCATAACAGTGTTTCTCCTTTGAGGATGAAGATAGAACAGGGACGGATTAGGGGCACATTATGTACTGTGTGTAAAGGGCAGGCTATGGCGCTTAAGCCTGCCAAACACATATTTGATTTCACCACGAATGGTGATCCGCACTTAGGTTCTGCGTCTAAAACGCCTCCAACACTGAGAGGGAAGTGTGCTTTAGGATGTATTCACTGCAGTGTTACGTCTGTTAATGAAGGAAGCTTTTGGGACTGACTCTGTGGTAACCGCATTAGGCGCACATAGCTTTCCAGTCTCAGACGTCTAACCGTTAGACTATAGGAAGTAATGGTTAAGGGAAACTCCTTCATGCGGATTGTCACTTCTCACAGTGTCTTTATGTGGAGGAAAGAAGATAGAACAAGGACGGACAGAGAGAACATTGCAAACCGTGAGGGAAGTATCGGGTAAGCCACATAGGCCTCTATGATGCATACTGGAAGTTCAACACCGGAGATGTTCCACAGTGTCTACCTCTTCTCAAACACTTCCAGTATATGAGGGAACTGTGGTACAGTAAGTTCTCACGACAGAGATGCGTCTGTGCTCAGTTCGAAAGTGTAGGACGTGTCTTGGTAGCAACCATGAAGTGTCTGATACAAGCCTCTAATTGGGGATGCGGGGGAAGGTATCTTCGCAGGGAACCTACTTCAGGTGCGTACTCATTCATAACAGTGTTTCTCCTTTGAGGATGAAAATAGAACAGGGAAGGACTACGGGCACATTAGCTACTGTGAGTAAAGGGCACGCTATGGCGCTTAACCTGCCAAACACATATTGGATGTTCACAACCAGTGGTGATCCGCACTTAGTTTCTGCGTCTAAAACGCTTCCTACACTGAGAGGGAAGTGTGCTTTAGGAGGGATTCACTGCAGTGTTATGTCTGTTAAAGAAGGAAGCTTCTGGGACTGACAATTTGGTAACCGCAATAGGCGCACATAGCTTTCCAGTCTCAGACTTCTAACCGTTAGACTATAGGAAGTTCTGTTTAAGGGAAACTCCTTCTTGTGGAAATTCACTTCTCACAGTGTATTTACGGTGGAGGAAAGGAGATAGAACAAGGTCGGACAGAGAGAACGTTGCAAACTTTTAGTGAAAACAGGGTAAGCCACTTAGGCCACTGTGATGCATACAGGAAGTTCAACACAGGAGATGTTCCACAGTGTCTACCTCTTGTCAAAATACTTCAAGTAAATGAGGGAACTGTGCTACAGTAAGATCAACGACAGAGATGCGTCTGCGCTCAGTTGGAAAGTGTGGGACGTGTCTGGGTAGCAACCATGAAGTGTCTGATACAGGCCCCTAATAGGGGATGCGGAGGAAGGTATCTGCTCAGGGATCCTACTTCAGGTGAGTACTCATTCATAACAGTGTTTCTCCTTTGAGGATGAAAATAGAACAGAGAAAGACTACGGGCTCATTAGTTACTGTGAGTGAAGGGCACGCTATGGCGCTTAAGCCTGCCAAACACATATAGGATGTTCACCACTAGTATTGATCCGCATTTAGTTCCTGCGTCGAAAACGCTTCTTACACTGAGAGGGAAGTGTGCTTTAGGAGCGATTCACTGCAGTGTTACGTCTGTTTAAGAAGTAAGCTTTTGGTACTGAGTCTGTGGTAACCGCAGATTCGCACATAGCTTTCCAGTCTCAGCCGTCTATCCGTTGGACTATAGCAAGTTCAGTTTAAGGGAAACTCATTCATTCGGAATGTCACTTCTCACAGTATCTTTCCACTGGAGAAAAGAAGATAGGACAAGGATGGAGCAGAGAGAACGTTGCAACCGGTGAGTGAAGTACAGGGTAAGGCACATAGGCCTCTATGATGCATACTGGAAGTTCAACACCTGGGATGTTCCATAGTGTCTACCACTTCTCAAAACACTTCCAATATATGAGGAAGTGTGCTACAGTAATTTCTCATGACAGGGATGCATCTATGCTCAGTTGGATATTGTAGGACGTGTCTGGATAGCAATCATGAAGTGTCTCATACAGGCCCCTTAGAGGGGATGCGTAGGAAGGTATCTGCTCAGGGAACTTACTTCAGGTTCCTACTCATTCATAACAGTGTTTCTCCTTTGAGGATGAAGATAGATCAGGGACGGATAGGGGCACATTAGGTACTGTGAGTAAAGGGGACGCTATGGCGCTTAAGCCTGCCAAACACATATTGGATGTTCACCACCAGTGGTGATCCGCACTTAGTTTCTGCGTCTAAAATGCTTCCAGCACTGAGAGGGAAGTGTGCTTTAGGAGGGATTCACTGCAGTGTTACGTCTGTTAAAGAAAGAAGCTTTTGGGACTGACTCTGTGGTAACCGCATTAGGCGCACATAGCATTCCAGTCTCAGACATCTAACCGTTAGACTATAGAAAGTTCTGATTAAGGGAAACTCCTTCATGCGGAATGTCACTTCTCACTGTGTCTTTCAAGGGGACGAAAGAAGATAGAACAAGGACGGCAGAGAAAACGTTGCAACCCGTGAGTGAAGTACAGGGTAAGCCACTTAGGCCTCTGTGATGCATACAGGAAGTTCAACACCGGAGATGTTCCACAGTGTCTCCCTCTTCTCAAAACACTTCCAGTATATGAGGGAACTGTGCTACAGTAATTTCTAACGACAGAGATGCGTCTGTGCTGAATTGGAAAGTGTAGGAAGTGTCTGGGTAGCAACCATGAAGTGTCTGATACAGGCCCCTAATAGGGGATGCGGAGGAAGGTATCTGCTCAGGGAACCTACTTCAGGTGCGTACTCATTCATAACGGTGTTTCTCCTTTGAGGATGAAAATAGAACAGGGAAGGACTACGGGCACATTAGGTACTGTGAGTAAAGAGCACGCTATGGCGCTTAAGCCTGCCAAACACATATTGGATGTTCACCACCAGTGTTGATCCGCACTCATTTTCTGCGTCGAAAACGCTTCTTACACTGAGAGGGAAGTGTGCTTTAGGAGCGTTTCACTGCAGTGTTACGTCTGTTAAAGGAGGAAGCTTTTGGGACTGACTCTGTGGTAACTGCAAGAGTCGCACATAGCTTTCCAGTCTCAGCTGTCTATCCATTGGAATATAGCAAGTTCTGTTTAAGGGAAACTCCTTCATGCGGAATGTCACTTCTCACAGTGTCTTTCCAGTGTAGGAATGAAGATAGAACAAGGACTGAGCAGAAAGAACGTTGCAACCCTTGAGTGAAGTAGAGCGTAAGGCACCTAGGCCTCTATTATGCATACTGGTAGTTCAACACCGGAGATGTTCCACAGTGTCTACCTCTTCTCAAAACACTTCCAGTATATGAGGGAACTCTTCTACATTAAGTTCTCACGACAGAGATGCGTCTGTGCTCAGTTGGAAAGTGTAGGACGTGTCTGGATAGCAACCAGTAAGTGTCTGATACAAGCCCCTAAGAGGGGATGCGGAGGAAGGTATCTGCTCAGGGAAGCTACTTCAGGTGCGTACTCATTCATAACAGTGTTTCTCCTTTGAGGATGAAGATAGAACAGGGAAGGACTACGTGCACATTAGGTACTGTGATTAAAAGGCACGCTATGGCGTATAGCCTGCCAAACACATATTGGATGTTCACCACCAATGGTGATCCGCACTTAGTTTCTGCGTCTAAAATGCTTCCTACACTGAGAGGGAAGTGTGATTTAGGAGGGATTCACTGCAGTGTTACTTCTGTTAAAGAAGGAAGCTTTGGGGACTGACACTGTGGTTACCGCAATAGGCGCACATAGCTTTCCAGTCTCAGACGTCTAACCATCAGACTATAGGAAGTTCAGATTAAGTTAAACTCCTTCATGCGGAATGTCACTTCTCATAGTGTCTTTCCAGTGGAGGAAAGTAGATAGAACAAGTACGGACAAGAGAACGTTGCAACCCGTGATTGAAGTACAGGGTAAGGCACCTAAGCCTCTATGATGCATACTGGAAGTTCAACACCAGGGATGTTCCACAGTGTTTACCACTTCTCAAAACAATTCCAATATATGAGGGAACTGTTCTACCGTTAGTTCTCATGACAGGGATGCATCTATGCCCAGTTGAAATCTCTAGGATGTGTCTGGATAGCAATCATGAAGTGTCTCATACAGGCCCCCTCGAGGGGATGCGTCGGAAGGTATCTGCACAGGGTAGCTACTTCAGGTGCATAGTCATTCATAACAGTGCTTCTCTTTGAAGGAATGAATGTAGAACACGGACGGCTTAGGGGCATATTAGGTACTGTGAGTTAAGGGCCGGCTATGGAGCTTAAGCCTGCCAAACAAATATTGGATGTTCACCACCAGTGGTGATCCACACTTAGTTTCTGCATCTAAAACGCTTCCAACACTGAGAGGGTAGTGTGCTTTATGAGGGATTCACTGCAGTGTTACGTCTGTTAAAGAAGAAGGAAGCTTTTGGGACTGACTCTGTGGTAAACGCATTAGGCGCACATAGCTTTAAAGTCTCAGACGTCTAACTGTTCGACTATAGGAAGTTCTGTTTAAGGAAAACTACTTCATGCGGATTTTCACTTCTCACAGTGTCTTTATGTGGAGGAGAGAAGATAGAACAAGGACAGACAGAGAGAACTTTGCAAAACGTGAGTGAAGTACAGGGTAAGCCACTTAGGCCTCTATGATGCATACTGAAAATTCAACACCGGAGATGTTCCACATTGTCTACCTCTTCTCAAAACACTTCCAATATATGAGGGAATTGTGCTTTAGTAAGTTCTCACGACAGAGATGCGTCTGTGCTCAGTTGGAAACTCTAGGATGTGTCTGGGTAGCAACAATGAAGTGTCTGATACAGGCCCCTTAGAGGGGATGCCTAGGAAGGTATCTGCTCAGGGATCCTACTTAAAGTGCGTACTCATTCATAACAGTGTTTCTCCTTTGAGAATGAAGATAGAACAGGGAAGGACTACGGGCACATTTGGTACTGTGAGTAAAGGGCACGCTATGGCGCTTAAGCCTGCCAAACACATATTGGATGTTCACCACCAGTGGTGATCCACACTTAGTTTCTGCGTCGAAATCACTTCCTACACTGAGAGGGAAGTTTGCTTTAGGAGGGATTCACTGCATACTTTCGTCTGTTAAAGAAGGAAGATTTTGGGACTGACTCTGTGGTAACCGCAATAGGCGCACATAGCTTTCAAGTCTCAGACGTCTATCCATTGGAATATAGCAAGTTCTGTTTAAGGGAAACTCCTTCATGCGGAATGTGGCTTCTCACAGTGTCTTTCCTGTGGAAAAAAGAAGATAGAACCACGACGGACAGAGAGAATGTTACAACGCGTGAGTGAATTACAGGGAAAGGCACCTAAGCCTCTATGATGCATACTGGAAGTTCAACACCTGGGATGTTCCGCAGTGTCTACCACTTCTCATAACTCTTCAAATATATGAGGGAACTGTTCTACCGTAAGTTCTCACGACAGGGATGCATCTGTGCCCATTTTAAACTCTAGGATGTCTCTGGATTGCAGTCATGAAGTGTCTCATAGAGGGCCCTTAGAGGGGATGTGTAGGAAGGTATCTGCTCAGGGAAGCTACTTCAGGTGCGTACTCATTCATAACAGTGCTTCTCCTTGGAGGAATGAAGGTAGAACACGGAAGGAGTAGGGGCACAATAGGTACTGTGATATAACGACAGGCTAAGAAGCTTAAGCCTGCCAAACACATATTTGATGATCACCACCAGGTGTGATCCGCACTTTGTTTCTGCGTCTAAAACGCTTCCAACACTGGGAGGGTAATGAGCTTTAGGAGGGATTCACTGCAGTGTTACGTCTGTTAAAGAAGGAGACTTTTGGGACTGACTCTGTGGCAAACGCATTAGGCGCACATAGCTTTCCAGTCTCAGACGTCTATCCGTTAGACTATAGGAAGTTCTGTTTAAGGGAAACTCCTTCATGCGGATTGTCACTTCTCCCAGTGTCTTTCCAGTGGAGGAAAGAAGATAGAACAAGGACGGACAGAGAGAACGTTGCAAACCGTGAGTGAAGTACAGGGTAAGCAACGTAGGCCTCTATGATGCATACAAGTAGTTCAACACCGGAGATGTTCCACATTGTCTACCTCTTCTTAAAACTCTTCCAGTATATGAGGGATCTGTGCTTCAGTAAGTTTTCACGACAGAGATGCGTCGGTGCTCAGTCAGAAAGTGTAGGACGTGTCTGGGTAGCAACCATGAAGTGTCTGATACAAGCCCCTAAGAGGGGAAAGGAGTAAGTTATCTGCTAAGGGCACCTACTTCAAGTTCGTACTCATTCAAAACAGTGTTTCTCCTTTGAGGATGAAGATAGAACAGGGACGGATTAGGGGCACATTAGGTACTGTGAGTAAAGGGCAAGCTATGGCGCTTAAGGCTGCCAAACGCATATTGGATGTTCACCACCAGTGGTGATCCGCACGTAATTTCTGCGTCAAAACCCTTCGAACACTGAGAGGGAAGTGTGTATTAGGAGGGATTCAGTGCAGTGTTACGTCTGTAAAAGAAGGAAACTTTTGGGACTTACTCTAACGTAACCGCAATAGGCGCACATAGCTTTTCAGTCTCTGACGTCTAACCGTTAGACTATAGGAAGTTCTGTTTAAGGGAAACTCTTTCATGCGGAATGTCACATCTCACAGTGTCTTTCCAGTGGAGGAAAGAGGATAGAACAAGGAAGGAGCAGAGAGAAGGTTACAACCCTTTGAGTGAAGTACAGGGTAAGGCACCTAGGCCTCTATGATGCATACTGGAAGTTCAACTGCTGGGATGTTCCACAGCGTCTACCATTTCTCAAAAAACTTCCAATATATCAGGGAACTGTTCTACCGTAAGTTCTCACGACAGGGATGCATCTGTGCACAGTTGAAAACTCTAGGATGTGTCAGGGTAGCAATCTTGAAGTGTCTCATACAGGCCCCTTAGAGGGGATGCGTAGGAAGGTATCTGCTCAGGGAACCTACTTCACGTTCGTAGTCATTCATAACAGTGTTTCTCCTTTGAGGATGAAGATAGAACAGGGACGGATAAGTGGCACATTAGGTACTGTGAGTAAAGTGCACGCTATGGCGCTTAAGCCTGCCAAACACATATTGGATGTTCACCACCAATGGTGATCCGCACTTAGTTTTGCGTCTAAAATGCTTCCTACACGGAGAGGGATGTGTGCTTTAGGAGGGATTCACTGAGTGTTACGTCTGTTAAAGAAGGATGCTTTTGGGACTGACTCTGTGGTAACCGCATTAGGCGCACATAGCTTTCCAGTCTCAGACGACTAACCGCTAGACTATAGGAAGTTCTGTTTAAGGAAAACTCCTTCATGCGGATTGTCACTTCTCACAGTGTCTTTATGTGGAGGAGAGAAGATAGAACAAGGACGGACAGAGAGAACGTTCCAAACCGTGAATGAAGTACAGGGTAAGCCACTTAGGCCGCTATGATGCACACGGGAAGTTCAACACCTGGGATGTTCCACCGTGTCTACCACTTCTCAAAACACTTCCAATATATGACGGAACTGTGCTACGATAAGTTCTCACGACAAGGATGCATCTATCCTCAGTTGGAAAGTGTAGGACGTGTCTGGGTAGCAATCATGAAATGTCTGATACAGGCCCCATAGAGGGAATGCGGAGGAAGGTAACTGCTCAGGGAACCTACTTCAAGTTCGTAGCCATTCATAACAGTGTTTCTCCTTTGAGGATAAAGATAGAACAGGGAAGGACTACGGGCACATTAGGTACTGTGAGTATAGGGCACGCTATGGCGCTTAAGCCTGCCAAACACATATTGGATGTTCACTACCAGTGTTGATCCGCATTTAGTTTCTGCGTCGAAAACGCTTCTTACACTGAGAGAGAAGTGTGCTTTAGGAGGGATTCACTGCAGTGTTACGTCTGTTAAAGAAGGAAGCTTTTGGGACTGACTCTGTGGTAACCGCAATAGGCGCACATAGCTTTCCAGTCTCAGATGTCTAACCATTAGACTATAGGAAGTTCTGTTTAAGGGAAACTTCTTCCTGCAGAATTTCACTTTTCATAGTGTCTTTCCAGTGGAGGAAAGAAGATAGAACAACGACGGACAGAGAGAACTTTGCAAACCGTGAGTGAAGTACAGGGTAAACCACGTAGGCCTCTATGATGCATACTGGTAGTTCAACACCGGAGAGGTTCCACATTGTCTATCTCTTCTCAAAACTCTTGCAGTATATGAGGGAACTGTGCTACAGTAAGTTCTCACGACAGAGATGCGTCTATGCTCAGTTGGAAATTGTAGGACGTGTCTGGGTAGCAACCATGAATTGTCTCATACAGGCCCCTTAGAGGTAATGCTGAGGAAGGTATCTGCTCAGGGAACCTACTTCAATTGCGTACTCATTCGTAACAGTGTTTCTCCTTTGAGGATGAATATAAAACAGGGAAGGACTACGGGCACATTGGCTACTTGAGTTTAGGGCACGCTATTGCGCTTAAGCCTGCCAAACACATATTGGATGTTCACCACCAGTGGTGATCGGCACTTAGTTTCAGCATCGAAAACGCTTCCTACACTGGGAAGTGTGCTTTAGGAGGGATTCACTGCAGTGTTACGTCGGTTAAAGAAGGAAGCTTTTAGGACTGACCTGTGGTAACCGCATTAGGCGCACATAGCTTTCCAGTCTCAGATGTCTAATCGTTAGACTATAGGAAGTTCTGTTTAATGGAAACTCCTTCATGAGAAATGTCACTTCTCACAGTGTCTTTCCAGTGGAGGAGAGAAGATAGAACAAGGACGGACAGAGAGAACGTTGCAAACCGTGACTGAAGTACAGGGTAAGCCACGTAGGCCTATATGATGCATACTGGTAGATCAACACCGGAGATGTTCCACAGTGTATACCTCTTCTAAAAACACTTCCAGTATATGAGGGAACTGTGCTACAGTAAGTTCTCACGACAGAGATGCGTCTGTGCTCAGTTGGAAAGTATAGGACGTGTCCGGGTAGCAACCATGAAGTGTCTGATACAGGCCCCTTGGAGGGGATGCGGAGGAAGGTATCTGCTCAGGGAACCTACATCAGGTGTGTATTCATTCATAACAGTGTTTCTCCTTTGAGGATGAAGATAGAACAGGGAAGGACTACGGGCACAAGAGGTACTTTGGGTAAAGGGCACGCTATGACGCTTAAGCCTGCCAAACACATATTGGATGTTCACCACCAGTGGTTATCCGCACTTAGTTTCTGCGTCTAAAACGCTTCCTACACTGAGAGGGAAGTGTGCTTTAGGGGTGATTCACTGCAGTGTTACGTCGGTTAAAGAAGGAAGCTTTTGGGACTGACTCTGTGGTAACCACAGTAGGCGCACATAGCTTTCCAGTCTCAGAGGTCTATCCGTTGGAATATAGCAAGTTCTGTTTAAGGGAAACTCCTTCATGCGGAATGTGACTTCCTACAGTGTCTTTCCAGTGGAGGAATGAAGATAGAACAACGACGTACAGAGAGAATGTTGCACCCCGTGAGTGAAGTCAGGATAAGGCACCTAAGCCTCTATGATGCATACTGGAAGTTCAACACCTGGGATGTTCCACAATGTCTACCACTTCTCAAAACACTTCCAATATATGAGGGAACTGTGCTACCGTAAGTTCTCACGAAAGGGAAGCATCTGTGCACAGTTGAAAACTCTAGGATGTGTCTGGGTAGCAATCATGAAGTGTCTCATGCAGGCCCATTAGAGGGGATGCGTATGAAGATATCTACTCATGGACGCTACTTCAGGTGCGTACTCATTCATAACAGTGCTTCTCCTTGGAGGAATGATGGAAGAACACGGACGGACTAGGGGCACATTAGGTACTGTGAGTAAAGGGCCGGCAATGGAGCTTAAGCCTGCCAAACACATATTGGATGTTCACCACCAGTGGTGATCCGCACTTAGTTTCTGCGTCTAAAACGCTTCCAACACTAAGAGGGAAGTGTGTTTTAGGGGGGATTCACTGCAGTGTTACGTTTGTTACAGAAGGATGCTTTAGGGACTGACTCTGTGGTAACCCCATTAGGTGCACATAGCTTTCCAGTCTCAGACGTCTAACCGTTAGACTATAGGAAGTTCTGTTTAAGGGAAACTCCTTCATGCGGATTGTCACTTCTCAGAGTGTCTTTATGTGGAGGAAAGAAGATAGAACAAGGACGGACAGAGAGAACGTTGCATACCGTGAGTGATGTACATGGTAAGCTACTTAGGCCTCAATGATGCATACTGGCAGTTCAACACCGGAGATGTTCCACAATGCCTACCTCTTCTCAAAACACTTCCAGTATATGAGGGAACTGTTTTTCAGTAGTTCTCACGATAGAGATGCGTCTGTGCTCCGTTAGAAAGTGTAGGACATGTCTGGGTAGCAACCATGAAGTTTCTGATGCAAGCCCCTAAGAGAGGATGCTGAGTAAGTTATCTGCTCATGGAACATACTTCAGGTGCGTACTCATTCATAACAGTGTTTCTCCTATGAGGATGAAGATAGTATAGGGAAGGATAGGGGCACACTAGGTAGTGTGAATAAAGGGCAGTCTATGGCGCTTAAGCCTGCCAAACACATATTGGATGTTCACCACCAGTGGTCATCCGCACTTAGTTTCTGCGTCTAAAACCCTTCCATCACTGAGAGGGAAGTGTGCTTTGGGAGGGATTCACTGCAGTGTTACGTCTAGTAAAGAAGGAAGCTTTTGGGACTGACTCTGTGGTAACCGCAATAGTCGCACATATCTTCCAGTCTCAGATGTCTGTCCGTTAGACTATAGCAAGTTCTGTTTAAAGGAAACTCCTTCATGCGGAAATTCACTTCTCACAGTGTCTTCCGGTGGATGAAAGAAGATAGAAGAAGGACGGACAGAGAGAACGTTGCAAACCGTGAGATAAGTACAGATAAGCCACTTAGGCCTCTATGATGGATACTAGAAGTTCAACACCGGAGATTATCCACAGTATCTACCTCTTCTCAAAACACTTCCAGTATATGAGAGAACTGTGCTACAGTAAGTTCTCACGACAGAGATTAGTCTGTGCTCAATTGGAAAGTGTAGGACGTGTCTGGGTAGCAACCATGTAGTGTCTGATACAGGCCCCTTAGAGGGGATGCGGAGGAAGGTATCTGCTCAGGGAACCTACTTCAGGTGCTTACTTATTCATAATAGTGTTACTCCTTTGAGGATGAAGATAGAACAGGGAAGGACTACGGGCACACTAGGTACTGTGAGTGTAGTGCAGGTAATGGCACTTAAGCCTGCCAAACACATATTGGATGTTGACCACCAATGGTGACCCGCACTTAGTTTCTGTGTCGAAAACGCTTCTTACACTGAGAAGGTAGTGTGCTTTAGGAGGGATTCACAGCAGTGTTACGTCTGTTAAAGAAGGAAGCTTTTGGGACTGACTCTGTGGTAACCGCAATAAGCGCACATAGCTTTCCAGTCTCAGACGTCTATCCGTGGGACTATAGCAAGTTCTGATTAAGGGAAACTCCTTCATGCGGAATGTCACTTCTCACAGTGTCTGTCCAGTGGAGGAAAGAAGATAGAACAACGACGGACAGAGAGAACGTTGCAACCCGTGAGTGAAGTACAATGTAAGGCACCTAAGCCTCTATGATGCACACTGTAGGTTCAAAACCTGGGATGTTCCACAATGTCTACTACTCCTCAAAACACTTCCAATATATGAGGGAACTGTGCTACCGTAAGTTTTCACAACAGGGATGCATCAGTGTATAGTTGAAAACTCTAGGATATGTCTGGGTAGCAATCAGGAAGTGTCTGATACAGGCCCTTTGGAGGGGATGCGTAAGAAGGTATCTGCTCAGGGAAGCTACTTCAGGTGCGTACTCATTCATAACAGTGCTTCTCCTTGGAGGAATGAAGGTAGAACACGGACGGACTAGTGGCACATTAGGTACTGTGAGTAAAGGTCAGGATATGATGCTTGAGACTGCCAAACATATATTAGATGTTCACCACCAGTGGTGATCCGCACTTACTTTCTGCATCTAAAATGCTTCCAACACTCAGAGGGAAGTGTGCTTTAGGAGGGATTCACTGCAGTGTTACGTCTAGTAAAGAAGGAAGTTTTGGGACTGACTCTGTGGTAACCGCAATAGTCACACATAGCTTTCCAGTCTCAGATGTCAGTCCATTGGACTGTAGCAAGTTCTGTTTAAGGGAAACTCCTTCATGCGGAAAGTCACTTCTCACAGTGTCTTTCCAATGGAGGAAAGAAGATAGAACAAGGACGGTGCAGAGAGAACGTTGCAACACGTGAGTGAAGTACAGGGTTATGCACCTAGGCCTCTATGAATCATACTGGAAGTTCAAAACCTGGGATGTTCCACAGTGTCTACCACTACTCAAAACATTTCCAATATATGTGGGAACTGTGCTATAGTATGTACTCACTACAGGGATGCTTCTATGCTCAGTTGGAAAGTGTAGGACGTGTCTGGGTAGCAATCATGAAGTGTCTGATACAGGCCCTTAGAGGGGATGCGTATGAAGGTATCTGCTCAGTGAAGCTACTTCAGGTGCGAACTCATTCATAACAGTGTTTATCCTTTGAGGATGAAGATAGAACAGGGACGGATTAGTGGCACATTAGGTACTGTGAGTAAAGGGCAGGCTATGGCACTTAAGCCTGCCAAACACATATTGGATGTTCACCACCAGTGGTGATCCGCACTTAGTTTCTGCGTCTAAAACGCTTCCTACACTGAGAGGGAAGTGTGCTTTAGGAGGGATTTACTGCAGTGTTACGTCTGTTAAAGAAGGAAGCTTTTGGGACTGACTATGTGGTAACCTCATTAGGTGCACATAGCTTTCCAGTCTTAGACGCCTAACCGTTAGATTATAGGAAGTTCTGTTTAAGGGAAACTCCTTCTTGCGGATGTCATTTCTCAAGAGTGTCTTTCTAGGGGACGTAAGAAGATAGAATAAGGAGCACAGAGAGAACGTTGCAAACCGTGACTGAAGTACAGGGTAAGCCACGTAGTCCTCTATGATGCATACTGGAAGTTCAACACCGGAGATGTTCCACAGTGTCTACCTCTTCTCAAAACTCTTCCAGTATATGAGGGAACTGTGTTACATTAAGGTTTCACAACTGATATGCGTCTGTGCTCAGTTGAAAGTGTAGGACGTGTCTGGGGAGCAACCATGAAGTGTCTCATACAGGCCCATTAGAGGGGATGCGGAGGAAGTTATCTGCTCAGGGAAGCTACTTCAAGTGCGTACTCATTCATAACAGTGTTTCTCCTTTGAGGATGAAGATAGAACAGGGAAAAACTACAGGCACATTAGGAACTGTGAGTAGAGGGCACGGTATGACGTTTAAGCCTGCCAAACACATATTGGATGTTCACCACCAGTGGTGATCCGCACTTATTTTCTGCGTCGAAAACGCTTCCTACACTGAGAGGGAAGTGTGCTTTAGGAGGGATTCACTGCAGTGATACTTACATCTGTTAAAGAGGCAGCTTTTGGGACTGACACTGTGGTAACCGCAATAGGCACACATAGCTTTCCAGTCTCAGATGTCTATCCATTAGATTATAGGAAGTTCTGTTTAAGGTAAACTCCTTCATGCAGAATGTCACTTCTCACAGTGTCTTTCCAGTGGAGGAAAGAAGATAGAACAAGGACTGACAGAGATAATGTTACAACCCGTGAGTGAAGTACAGTGTAAGGCACCCAAGCCTCTATGATGCATACTGGAATTGCAACACCTGGGATCTTCCACAGTGTCTACCGTTTCTCAAATCACTTCGAGTATAGGATGGAACTGTTCTACCGTAAGTTATCACGACAGGGATGCATCTGGGCACAGTTGAATACTCTAGGAGGTGTCTGGGTATCAATCTTGAAGTGTCTCATACAGGCCCCTAGGAGAGGATGCATAGCAATGTACCTGCTCTGGGAAGCTACTTCAAGTGCTTACTCATCAAAACAGTGCTTCTTTTTGGAGGAATGAAGGTAGAACACGGACGGAATAGGGTCAAATTAGGTACTGTGAGTAAAGGGCAGGCTATGACGCTTAAGCCTGCAAAACACATATTGGTTGATCACCACGAGTGGTGATCCGCACTTAGTTTCTGCGTCTAAAACGCTTCCAACACTGAGAGGGAAGTTTTCTTTAGGAGGGATTCACTGCAGTGTTACGTCTGTTAAAGAAGGAGGCTTTTGGGACTGACTCCGTAGTAACCGCAAATGTCGCACTTAGCTTTCCAGTCTCAGATGTCTATCCGTTAGACTATAGCAAGTTCTGTTCAAGGGAAACTCCTTCATGCGGAAATTCACTTCTCACAGTGTCTTCCGATGGAGGAAAGAAGATAGAACAAGGACGGACAGAGAGAACGTTGCAACCGGGAGTTAAGTACAGATAAGCCACTTAGGCCTCTATGATGGATACTAGAAGTTCAACACCGGAGATGTTCCACAGTATCTACCTCTTCTCAAAACACTTCCAGTATATGAGAGAACTGTGCTACAGTAAGTTCTCACGACAGAGATAAGTCTGTGCTCAGTTGGAAAGTGTAGGACGTGTCTGGGTAGCAACCATGTAGTGTCTGATAGAGGCCATTTATGGGGGAGGCGGAGGAAAGTATCTGCTCAGGGAACCTACTTCAGGTGCTTACTTATTCATAACAGTGTTTCTCCTTTGAGAATGAAGATGGAACAGGGAAGGACTATGGGCACACTAGGTACTGTGAGTAAAGGGCAGGCTATGGCGCTTAAGCATGCCAAAATCATATTGGATGTTGACCACCAATGGTGACCCGCACTTAGTTTCTGTGTCGAAAACGCTTCTTACACTGAAAAGGTAGTGTGCTTTGGAGTTATTCACTGCAGTGTTACGTCTGTTAAAGAAGGAAGCTTTTGGGACTGACTCTGTGGTAACCGCAATAAGCGCACATAGCTTTCCAGTCTCAGACGTCTATCCGTGCGACTATAGCAAGTTCTGTTTAAGGGAAACTCCTTCATGCGGAATGTCACTTCTCACAGTGTCTTTCCAGTGGAGGAAAGAAGATAGAACAACGACGGACAGAGAGAACGTTGCAACCCGTGAGTGAAGTACAGGGTAAGGCACCTAAGCCTCTATGATGCATACTGTAGGTTCAAAACCTGGGATGTTCCACAATGTCTACCACTCCTCAAAACACTTCCAATATATGAGAGAACTGTGCTACCGTAAGTTTTCACAACAGGGATGCATCGGTGCATAGTTGAAAACTCTAGGATGTGTCTGGGTAGCAAACATGAAGTGTCTGATACACGCCACTAATATGGGATGCGGAGGAAGGTATCTGCTCAGGGAACCTACTTCAGGTGTGTACTCATTCATAACAGTGCTTCTCCTTGGAGGAATGAAGGTAGAACACGGACGGACTATGGGCACATTATGTACTGTGAGTAAAGGGCAGGCTTTGATGCTTAATCCTGCCAATCACATATTGGATGTTCAACACTAGTGGTGATCCGCACTTAGTTTCTACATCTAAAACGCTTCCAACACTGAGAGGGAAGTTTGCTTTAGGAGGAATTCACTGCAGTGTTACGTCTAGTAAAGAAGGCAGCTTTTGGGGCTGACTCTGTGGTAACCGCTATTGTCGCACATAGCTTTCCAGTCTCAGATGTCTATCCATTGGACTATAGCAAGTTCTGTTTAAGGAAACTCCTTCTTGCGGAATGTCACTTCTTTTTTTTTTTTTCCCAAATTATTTATTTTCAGAAAAACAGTATTCATTATTTATTCACCACACCCAGTGCTCCATGCAAGCTGTGCCCTCTATAATACACACCACATGGTACCTCAACCTCCCAACCCCCCGCCACTTCAAACCCCTCAGACTGTTTTTCAGAGTCCATAGTCTCTCATGGTTCAGCTCCCCTTCCAATTTACCCAAATTCCCTACTCCCCTCTAATGCCCCTTGTCCTCCATGCTATTGGTTATGCTCCACAAATGAGTGAAACCATATGATAATTGACTCTCCTTGCTTGACTGATTTCACTCGGCATAATCTCTTCCAGTCCCGTCCATGTTGCTACAAAAGTTGGATATTCGTTCTTTCTGATGGAGGCATAATACTCCATAGTGTATGGACCACATCTTCCTTATCCTTTCCTCCGTTGAAAGGCATCTTGGTTCTTTTCTTAGTTTGGTGACTGTGGCCATTGCTGCTATAAACATTGGGGTACAGATGGCCCTTCTTTTCATGACATCTGTATCTTTGTGTTTAATACCCAGGAGTGCAGTTGCAGGGTCGTAGGGAAGCTCTATTTTTAATTTCTTGAAGAATCTCCACACTCTTCTCCAAAGAGGCTGCACCAACTTGCATTCCCACCAACAGTGTAAGAGGGTTCCCCATTCTCCACATCCTCTCCAAAACATGTTGTTTCCTGTTTTATTAATTTTGGCCATTCTAACTTGTGTAATGTGATATCTCAATGTGGTTTTAATTTGAATCTCCCTGAGGGCTAATGATGATGAGAATTTTTTCATGTGTCTGATAGCCATTTGTCTGTCTTGATTGGAGAAGTGTCTGTTCATATCTTCTGCCCATTTTCTGATGTGTTTGTCTGTTTCGTGTGGGTTGAGTTTGAGGAGTTTATTATAGATCCTGGATATCAACCTTTTTTTTTTTCATTTTTCCCCCAATTTATTTATTTTCAGAAAAACAGTATTCATTATTTTTTCACCACACCCAGTGCTCCATGCAAGCTGTGCCCTCTATAATACCCACCACCTGGTACCCCAACCTCCCACCCCCCCGCCACTTCAAACCCCTCAGGCTGTTTTTCAGAGTCCATAGTCTCTCATGGTTCACCTCCCCTTCCATTTTACCCAAATTCCCTACTACTCTCTAACGCACCTTGTCCTCCATGCTACTGGTTATGCTCCACAAATGAGTGAAACCATATGATAATTGACTCTCTCTGCTTGACTGATTTCACTCAGCATAATCTCTTCCAGTCCCGTCCATGTTGCTACAAAAGTTGGAAATTCGTCCTTTCTGATGGAGGCATAATACTCCATAGTGTATATGGACCACATCTGCCTTATCCATTCATCCGTTGAAGGGCATCTTGGTTCTTTCCATAGTTTGGCGACTGTGGCCATTGCTGCTATAAACATTGGGGTGCAGTTGGCCCTTCTTTTCACGACATCTGTATCTTTGTGTTTAATACCCAGGAGTGCAATTGCAGGGTCGTAGGGAAGCTCTATTTTTAATTTCTTGAGGAATCTCCACACTGTTCTCCAAAGAGGCTGCACCAACTTGCATTCCCACCAACAGTGTAAGAGGGTTCCCCTTTCTCCACATCCTCTCCAACACATGCTGTTTCCTGTTTTGTTAATTTTGGCCATTCTAACTGGTGTAAGGTGATATCTCAATGTGGTTTTAATTTGAATCTCCCTGAGGGCTAATGATGATGAGCATTTTTTCATGTGTCTGATAGCCATTTGTATTTCTTGATTGGAGAAGTGTCTGTTCATATCTTCTGCCCATTTTTTGATGTGTTTATCTGTTTCGTGTGGGTTGAGTTTGAGGAGTTCATTATAGATCCTGGATATCAACCTTTTGTCTGTACTGTCATTTGCAAATATCTTCTCCCATTCCGTGGGTTGCCTCTTTGTTTTTTTGACTGTTACTGGATATCAACCTTATGTCTGTACTGTCATTTGCAAATATCTTCTCCCATTCCGTGGGTTGCCTTTTTGTTTTTTTTTTTTTTTTGACTGATTCCTTTGCTGTGCAGAAGCTTTTGATTTTGATGAAGTCCCAGAAGTTTATTTTCGCTTTTGTTTCCTTTGCCTTTGGAGACGTATCTTGAAAGAAGTTGCTGTGGCTGATATCGAAGAGATTACTGCCTATGTTCTCCGCTAAGATTCTGATATATTCCTGTCTCACGTTGAGGTCTTTTATCCATTTTGAGTTGATCTTTGTGTACGGTGTAAGAGAATGGTCGAGTTTCATTCTTCTACAAATAGCTGTCCAGTTTTCCCAGCACCATTTATTGAAGAGACTGTCTTTTTTCCACTGTATATTTTTTCCTGTTTTGTCGAAGATTAATTGACCATAGAGTTGAGGGTCCATATCAGGGCTCTCTACTCTGTTCCACTGCTCTATGTGTCTGTTTTTTATGCCAGTACCATGCTGTCTTGGTGATCGCAGCTTTGTAATAAAGCTTGAAATCAGGTAAGGTGATGCCGCCAGCTTTATTTTTCTTTTTCAACATTTCCTTCGCGATTCGGGGTCTCTTCTGATTCCATTCAAATTTTAGGATTATTTGCTCCAGCTCTTTGAAGAATGCCGGTGGAATTTTGATCGGAATGGCATTAAAAGTATAGATTGCTCTAGGCAGTATAGACATTTTAAGAATGTTTATTCTTCCGATCCAAGAGCATGGAATGGTCTTCCATCTTTTTGTGTCTTCTTCAACTTCTTTCATGAGTTTTCTATAGTTCCTCAAGTATAGATCCATTACCTCTTTAGTTAGGTTTATTCCCAGGTATCTTATGGTTCTTGGTGCTATAGTAAATGGAATCGATTCTCTAATTTCCCTTTCTGTATTTTCATTGTTAGTGTATAAGAAAGCCACTGATTTCTGCACATTGACTTTGTATCCTGCCACACTGCTGAATTGCTGTATGAGTTCTAGTAATTTGGGGGTGGAGTCTTTTGGGTTTTCCATATAAAGAATCATGTCATCTGCGAAGAGAGAGATTTTGACTTCTTCATTACCAATTTGGATACCTTTTATTTCTCTCTGTTGCCTGATTGCTGTTGCTAGGACTTTTAATACTATGTTGAACAAGAGTGGTGAAAGTGGGCATCCTTGTCTTGTTCCTGATCTCAATGGGAAGGCTGCAAGCTTTTTGCCATTGAGGATGATATTTGCTGTGTGTCTTTCATAGATAGTTTTGTTGAGGTTCAGGAATGTTCCCTCTATCCCTATACATTGAAGCGTTTTATTTTTTATTTATTTATTTATTTATTTATTTTTTTAATCAGGAACGGATGTTGGATTTTGTCAAATGCTTTTTCTGCATCAATTGAGAGGACCATGTATTTCTTCTCTCTTCTCATATTAATTTGTTGTATCACATTGATTGATTTACAAATGTTGAACCATCCTTGTAGCCCAGGGATGAATCCCACCTGATATGGTGGATAATCTTTTTAATGTGTTGTTGTATCCTGTTGGCTAGGATCTTGTTGAGAATCTTAGCATCCATATTCATCAGTGATATTGGTCTCAAATTCTCCTTTTTGGTATGGTCCTTGCCTCGTTTGGGGATCAGGGTAATGCTGGCTTCATAGAAAGAGTCTGGAAGTTTTCCTTCTGCTTCAATTTTTTGAAACAGCTTCAGGAGAATAGGTGTTATTTCTTCTTGGAAGGTTTGGTAGAATTCCCCAGGGAATCCGTCAGGTCCTGGGCTCTTGTTTTTTGGGAGATTTTTGATCACTGCTTCAATCTCGTTATTAGATATCGGTCTATTCAGGTTGTGGATTTCTTCCTGGTTCAATTTTGGTAATTTATATTTTTCCAGGAATGCATCCATTTCATATAGGTTGCTAAGCTTATTGGCATATAACTGTTCGTAATAACTTCTGATGATTGTTTCTACTTCCTTGGCGTTAGTTGTGACCTCTCCCTTTTCATTCATAATTTTATGAATTTGGGATTTCTCTCTTTTCTTTCGGATTAGTGTAGCCAGTGGCTTATCGATCTTATTGATTCTTTCAAAAAACCAGCTTCTAGTTTCATTGATACGTTCTACTGTATCTCTGGTTTCTCCCTCATTGATCTCAGCTCTAATCTTGATGATTTCCCTTCTTATGTGTGGAGTTGGTTTGATTTGTTGTTGATCCTCCAGTTCTTTAAGGTGTAGAGACAGCTGGTGTGTTCTGGATTTTTCAATTTTTTTGAGCAAGGTTTGGATGGCTATATATTTTCCCCTTAGGACCGCCTTTGCTGTATCCCATAGGTTTTGGACCGAAGTGTCTTCATTCTCATTGGTTTCCATGAATTGTTTCAGTTCTTCTTTGATCTCCTGGTTGATCCAAGCATTCTTAAGCAAGGTGGTATTTAGCTTCCAGGTGTTTGAGTTCCTTCGGAACTTTTCCTTGTGATTGAGCTCCAGTTTCAAAGCATTGTGATCTGAGAATATGCAGGGAATAATCTCAGTCTTTTGGTATCGGCTGAGTCCTGATTTGTGACCCAGTATGTGGTCTATTCTGGAGAAGGTTCCGTGTGCACTTGAGAAGAATGAGTATTCTGCAGTTTTAGGGTGGAATGTTCTGTATATATCTATGAGGTCCATCTGGTCCAATGTGTCGTTCAATGCTCTTGTTTCTTTATTGATTTTCTGCTTCGATGATCTGTCTAATTCTGAAAGAGGCGTGTTAAGATCACCTACGATTAGTGTATTCATATCAATATGACTCTTTATCTTGATTAACAGTTTTCTTAAGTAGTTGGCTGCTCCCATATTGGGAGCATTGATATTTATAATTGTTAGATCATCTTGGTGGATAGTCCCTTGAAGGATTATGTAGTGTCCTTCTGTATCTCTGACTACAGTCTTTAGTTTGAAGTCTAATTTATCTGATATGAGAATCGCTACCCCAGCCTTCTTTTGAGTCCCATTGGCATGAAAGATGCTTCTCCACCCCTTCACTTTCAGTCTGCGTGTATCTTTAGGTTCAAAATGGGCCTCTTGTAGACAGTATATGGATGTGTCCTGTCGTTTTATCCAATCTGCAACCCTGTGCCATCTTATGGGTGCATTTAGGCCATTCACATGGAGAGTGATTATTGATAGATACATTTTTATTGACATTGAGTTACCTTTGAAGTCTTTCTTTCTGTAGACTGTCTCTATATTTCTGTTCAATGCTATTCTTGGGATTTTCCTCTTTAATAGAACCCGCTTAATATTTCCTGCAGTGTCGGCTTGGTGGTTGCATAGTCTTTTAAGTCTTGCCGGTCTTGGTAACTCTTTATCTCTCCATCCATTTTGAATGTCAGTCTTGCTGGATAAAGTATTCTTGGCTGCATGTTCTTCTCATTTAGTGCCCTGAATATATCTTGCCAGGCTCTTCTGGCTTGCCAGGTCTCTGGGGACAGGTCTGACGTTATTCTGATGGGCTTCCCTCTGTAAGTAAGGGGCCTCTTTGCCCTGGCGGCTTTCAGGTGATTATACCTACAATTATAATTCCTCAATTTGACTATCAGGTGTCGTGATGTTTTTTTGGAGTGCATAATCCTGGGTGGAGACCGTTCAGCTTCTAGTACATGAACGCTGGTTTCATTCGTGAGATTCAGAAAATTTTCATGAAGGACTTGTTCCACGATATCTTCTAGACTTCTTTCTTTCTCCTCCCCTTCAGGAATTCCAATAATTCTGACGTTGGAACGCTTCATGGCATCATTTATTTCCCTGATTCTGCTTTCGTGGGATCTAAGCTGTTTGTTCCAGGCTTCCTCCTGATCCTTTCTCTCTATCTGTTTGTCTTCCAGATCACTAATTCTATCTTCTGTCTCAGTTACGCTAGCTTTGAGAGAGTTTACATTGGATCGGATCTCATTGAGTGCATTGTGGAACTCCTCCTTGGTATCTTTAAGCTCCGCCCTAACATTGTGAACATCCTGTCTGGTCGCTTTCAGTTCGGCCCTAATCAATTCTGTTTGGTCATCCATGGCTTTCTCCAACCTAGCTAATGCCTGGATAATTGTTAGCCTGAATTCTCTTTCCATCATATTGTCTATGTTGATAGCCGTTAGCTCTGTTGCAGAAGGTCCATCCTCTGTATTTTTCTTCTGTTGGGCATTCCTCCTCCTAGTCATTTTGGTGGGAGAAGACTGAACAGATGTAGCTGGATGTATCCACTCTGGTGCAGTCAAGGAGCACCCTGGAACACTTCCTGATCTCCGTCTCAGAGAGAAGCCTCAGTCTGGGTGCAGAAGCTGAATAAATTCCCCCTTGGACGCTGGCAGTGCAGGTTCCAATTTAAAGACCCTGGGGGCGCAGGATCTTTTGCTCGTCCCCAAAGCCAAGGCAGTGGCGGCTGTCTGGGAGCTCCTGACCACCAGAGAGGTTCCAAGCAGTTATCGCACACTGAGATTTTGCTGCCGGCCCGGGCTGGGAGTGCCCGACTTGCGCGCACCTCTTTTCAGAGGCGGCTGTGGGTCGGGCGCGCGTCTGGGGAACTGAGAAAGGGGCGCTGGTCCATAAGCCTCAGGCTGGGCTTTTGCGTGCCTCTGTCCGGGGAAGGGTTTCGCGCGCGTGCGCGGCTTAGACTTTGAAACAATGGCGTGGGTCAAGAAGCGCCCCCGGGCCTTAGAAACCCAGGAGAACTGGAGGCACGTGCGCGCGCATCTCAAGCTTTGTGGTAGGGCTAGTGCGCGTTCTGCAGACCGGCGCAGCTCCCATCCCCTCACAGGAGCTGGAATACCCGTGCTCTGGGGCGCGCAGGAGGCTTAGGGACCAGGAGCCATTTTCTCCGCCGCACTCTCCCTGCCTCCACGCCGGGGAGGCCTTCTGGGACCAGACACTTAAGCCCCTGTCCCTAGCCACCCTGATTCCCACAATTTGCCCCCGTGATCCTTTGCTCTTTTGGAGTGCTTTCAACCAGTCTCCAAGTTAATGCTGGTCCCCAGACGCAGGGCACTCTCGCTCGTATCGGGGTATAACTTTTGCACCGGTCGCCTCTGGTGGCTCCCTCCCCCTTTTGTTTATCTTCCGATATCAGTCCGCTGTCCCCATTCAGCTTTACCTGCTGACTGGTGCCTTATGCCCCTGTAGAGATCAAGAGGTGTATAATTCTGATCTCAGGCTGAATTCTTGGGTGGTCGGAGTTCTTTGGTAGGTAATGAGCTCACTTTGGGGTACCAGCTGAAAAAACGCCTCTTCCTAGTACCCCGCCATCTTGTCCCCCGGAATGTCACTTCTCACAGTGTCTTTCCACTGGAGGAAAGAAGATAGAACAAGGACTGAGGAGAGAGAACGTTGCAACCTGTGAGGGTGTACAGGGTAAGGCACCTAGGCCGTTATGATTCATACTGGAAGTTCAACACCTGGGATGTTCCACAGTGTCTAACACTTCTCAAAACACATCCAATATATGAGGGAACTGTGCTACAGTATGTTCTCACGACAGGGATGCGTCTATGCTCAGTTGGAATGTGTAGGACGTGCCTGGGTAACAATCATGAAGTGTCTGATACAGGCCCCTTAGAGGGGATGCAGAGGAAGGTATCTGCTAAGGGAACCTACTTCAGGTTCGTACTCATTCATAACAGTGTTTCTCCTTTGAGGATGAAGATAGAACATGGACGGAAGAGGGGCACATTAGTTACTGTGAGTAAAGGGCAGGCTATGGCGCTTAAGCCAGCCAAACACATATTGGAGGTTCACCACCAATGGTGATCCACACTTAGTTTCGGCGTCTAAAACGCTTCCAACACTGAGAGGGAAGTGTGCTTTAGGAGGGATTCACTGCAGTGTTACGACTGTTAAGGAAGGAAGCATTTGGGACTGACTCTGTGGTAACCGAATTAGGCGCACTTAGCTTTCCAGTCTCAGACTTGTAGCCGTTAGACTATAGGAATTTCTGTTTAAGGGAAACTCCTTCATGCGGAATGTCACTTCTCACAGTGTCTTTCCAGTGGAGGTAAGAAGATAGAACAAGGATGGACAGAGAGAACGTGGCAAACCATGAATGAAATAAAGGGTAAGCCACTTAGGCCTCTATGATGCATACTGGAAATTCAACACCGGAGATGTTCAACGGTGTCTACTTCTTTTCAAAACACTTCCAGTATATGAGGGAACTGTGATGAGTAATTTCTCATGACAGAGAAGCGTCTGTGCTCAGTTGGAAATTGTAGGATGTGTCTGGGTAGCAACCATGAAGTGTCTGATAAGGCCCCTTAGAGGGGATGCGGAGGAAGGTATCTGCTCAGGGAACCTACTTCAGGTGCGTACTCATTCATAACAGTGTTATTCCTTTGAGGATGAAGATAGAACAGGGAAGGACTACGGGCACATTAGGTACTGTGAGTAAAGGGCACGTTATGGCGCTTATGCCTTCCAAACACATATTGGATGTTCACCACCAAGGGTGATCTGCACTTAGTTTCTGCGTAGAAAACGCTTCCTACACTGAGAGGGAAGTGTACTTTAGGTGGTATCACTGCAGTGTTACGTCTGTTAATGAAGGAAGGTTTTGGGACTGACTGTGGTAAGCGCATCAGGCGCACATAGCTTTCCAGTCCCAGACGTCTAACCGTTAGACTATAGGAAGTTCTGTTTAAGGGAAACTCCTTCATGCGGAATGTCACTTCTCACAGTGTCTTTCCTGGGGAGGAAATCAGATAGAACAAGGACGGACAGAGAGAACATTGCAAACCGTGAGTGATGTACAGGGTAAGCCACTTAGGACTCTGTGATGGATACTGGAAGTTCAACACCGGAGATGTTCCACAGTATCTACCTCTTTTCAAAAAACTTCCAGTATATGAGGGAGCTGTGATACAGTAAGTTCTCACGAAAGAGATGCGTCTGTGCTCAGTTGGAAAGTGTAGGACGTGTTTGGGTAGCAACCATGAAGTGTCTGATACAAGCCCCTAATAGGGGATGTGGAGGAAGGTATCTGCTCAGGGAACCTACGTCAGGTGCGTACTCATTCTTAACAGTGTTTCTCCTTTGAGGATGAAAATAGAACAGGGAAGGACTACGGGCACATTAGGTACTGTGAGTAAAGGGCACGCTATGGCGCTTAAGCCTGCCAAACACATATTGGATGTTCACCACCAGTGTTGATCCGCACTCAGTTTCTGCGTCGAAAATGCTTCTTATACTGAGAGGGAAGTCAGCTTTAGGAGGGATTCACTGCAGTGTTACAACTGTTAAAGAAGGAAGATTTTGGGACTGACTCTGTGGTAACCGCAATAGTCGCACATAGCTTTCCAATCTCAGCCGTCTATCCGTTGGAATATAGCAAGTTCTGTTTAAGGTAAACTCCTTCAGGCGGAATGTCACTTCCCACAATGTCTTTCCACTGCAGGAAAGAAGATAGATCAAGGACGGAGCAGATAGAACGTTGCAATCAGTGAGTGAAGTACAGTGTAAGGCACCTAGGCCTCTATGATGCATACTGGAAGTTCAACACCTGAGATGTTCCACAGTGTCTACCACTTCTCAAAACACTTCCAATATATGAGGGAACTGTTCTACCGTAAGTTCTCACGACAGGGATGCATCTGTGCACAATTGAAAACTCTACGATGTGTCAGGGTAACAATCATGAAATGTCTCATACAGGCCCCTTAGAGGGGATGCGGAGGAAGGTATCTGCTCAGGGAAGCTACTTCAGGTGCGTACTCATTCATAACAGCGCTTCTCCTTTAAGGATGTAAATAGAACAGGGAAGGACTACAGGCACATTAGGTACTGTGAGTAAAGGGCAGGCTATGGCGCTTAAGCCTGCCAAACACATATTGGCTGTTCACCACCAGTGGTGATCCGCACTTACTTTCTGCGGCTAAAACGCTTCCTACACTGAGAGGGAAGTGTGCTTTAGAGGGATTCACTGCAGTGTTACGTCTGTTAAAGAAGGAAGCTTTTGGGACTGACTCTGTGGTAACCGTATTAGGCGCACATAGCTTTCCAGTTCAGACGTCTAACCGTTACTATAGGATGTTCTGTTTAAGGGAAACTCCTTCATGCGGATTGTCACTTCTCACAGTGTCTTAATGTGGAGGAAAGAAGATAGAACAAGGACGGACAGAGAGAACGTTGCAAACCGTGAGTGAAGTACTGGGTCAGCAACTACGCCTCTATGATGCATACTGTCAGTTCAACACCGGGGATGTTCCACAGTGTCTACCTCTTCTCAAAACACTTCCAGTATATGAGGGAACTGTGCTACATTATGTTCTCACGACAGAGATGGGTCTGTGCTCAGTTGGAAAGTGTAGGTCGTGTCTGGGTAACAACCATGCAGTTTCTGATACAGGCCCCTTAGATGGGATGCGGAGGAAGGTATCTGCTCAGGGAACCTACTTCAGGTTCGTACTCATTCATAACAGTGTTTCTCCTTTGAGGATGAAGATAGAACAGGGAAGGACTACGGGCTCATTAGGTACTGTGATTAAAGGGCACGCTATGGCGCTTAAGCCTGCCAAACCAATATTGGATGTTCACCACCAGTGGTGATCCGGAATTAGTTTCTGCATCTAAAACGCTTCCAACACTGAGTGGGTAGTGTGCTTTAGGAGGGATTCACTGAAGTATTACGTCTGTTAAAGAAGGAAGCTTTTGGGACTGACTCTGTGGTACACGAATTAGGCGCACATAGCTTTCCAGTCTCAGACGTCTAACCATTAGACTATAGGAAGTTTTGTTTAAGGGAAACTCCTTCATGCAGATTGTCACTTCTCAAGTGTC
This sequence comes from Neogale vison, assembly GCF_020171115.1. NCBI lineage: Eukaryota > Metazoa > Chordata > Mammalia > Carnivora > Mustelidae > Neogale > Neogale vison. The sequence continues at coordinate 7,924 of NW_025334923.1, read as the reverse complement.
TTTATGTGGAGGAAAGAAGATAGAACAAGGATGGATAGAGAGAACGTTGCAAACCGTGAGTGAAGTACATGGTAAGCCACTTAGGCCTCTATGATGCATACTGGAAGTTCAACACCGGAGATGATCCACAGTGTCTACCTCTTCTCAAAACACTTCCAGTATATGAGGGAACTGTGGTACAGATAGTTCTCACGACTGAGATGCGTCTGTGCTCAGTTGGAAAGTGTAGGACGTGTCTGGGTAGCAAACATGAAGTTTCTGATACAAGCCACTAATAGGGGATGCGGAGGAAGGTATCTGCTCAGGGAAGCTACTTCAGGTGCGTACTCATTCTTAACAGTGCTTCTACTTTGAAGATGAAGATAGAACAGGGACGGATTAGGGGCACATTAGGTAATGTGAGTAAAGAGCAGGCTATGGCGTTTAAGCCTGCCGCACACATATAGGATGTTCACCACCAATGGTGATCCACACTTCCTACACTGAGAGGGAAGTGTGCTTTAGGAGGGATGCATTGCAGTGTTACGACTGTTAAAGAAGGAAGCTTTTGGGGCAGACTCTGTGGTAAACGCAATAGTTGCACATAGCTTTCCAGTCTCAGACGTCTAACCGTTGACTACAGGAAGTTCTGTTAAGGTAAACACCTTCATGCGGAATGTCACTTCTCATAGTGTCTTTCCAGTGGAGGAAAGAAGATAGAACAAGTACGGACAGAGAGAACGTTGCAACCTGTGACTGAAGTACCGGGTAAGGCACCTAAGCCTTGTGATGCATACTGGAAGTTCAACACCAGGGATGTTCCACAGTGTCTACCACTTCTCAAAACACTTCCAATATATGAGGGAACTGTTCTACCGTATGTTTTCACTACAGGGATGCATCTGTATCCTGTTGAAATCTCTAGGATGTGTCTGGATAGCAAATATGAAGTATGTCATACAGGCCTCTTAGAGGGGATGCGAGCAAGGTATCTGCTCAGGGAAGCTTCTAGGTGCGTACTCATTCATAACAGTGCTTCTCCTTGGAGGAATGAATGTAGAACACGGACGGAGTAGTGGCACATTACGTACTGTGAGTAAAGGGCAGGCTATGATGCTTAAGCCTGCCAAACACATATTGGATGTTGACCACCAGTGGTGATCCGCACTTAGTTTCTGCTTATAAAATGCTTCCAACACTGAGAGGGAAGTGTGCTTTAGGAGGGATTCACTGCAGTGTTACGTCTGTTAAAGAAGGAAGCTTTTGGGACTGACTTTGTGGTAACCGCAATAGTCGCATATATCTTTCCAGTCTCAGCCGTCTTTCCGTTGGAGTATAGCAAGTTCTGTTTAAGGGAAACTCCTTCATGCGGATTGTCATTTCTCACAGTGTCTTTATGTGGAGGAGAGAAGATAGAACAAGGACGGACAGAGAGAACGTTGCAAACCGTGAGTGAATTACAGGGTAAGCCACTTAGGCCTCTATGATGCATACTGGAAGTTCAACACTGGAAATGTTACACAGTGTCTACCTCTTCTCAAAACACATCCAGTATATGAGAGAACTGTGGTACAGAAAGTTCTCACGACAGAATTGCGTCTGTGCTCAGTTGGAATGTGTAGGACGTGTCTGGGTAGCAACCATGAAGTGTGTGATACAGGCCCCTTCGAGGGGATGCGGAGGAAGGTCTGCTCTGGGAAGCTACGTCAGGTGCGTACTCATTCATAACAGTGTTATTCCTTTGAGGATAAAGATAGAACAGGGACGGATTAGGGGCACATTAGGTACTGTGAGTAAAGGGCAGGCTATGGCTCTTAAGCCTGCCAAACACATATTGGATATTCACCACCAATGGTGATCCGCACTTAGTTTCTGCGTCTAAAACGCTTCCAACACTAAGAGGGAAGTGTGCTTTAGAAAGGATTCACTGCAGTGTTACGTCTGTTAAAGAAGGAGGTTTTGGGACTGACTCAGTGGTAACCGCTTTAGGTGCACATAGCTTTCCAGTCTCAGCCGTCTATCCGTTGGACTATAGCAAGTTCTGTTAAAGGGAAACTCCTTCATGCGCAATGTGACTTCTCACAGTGTCTTTCCACTGGAGGAAAGTAAATAGAACAAGGACGGAGCAGAGAGAACGTTGCAACCCGTGAGTGAAGTACAGGGTAAGGCACCTAGGCCTCTATGATGCATCCAGGATGTTCCACACCTGGGATGTTCTACAGTGTCTACCACTTCTCAAAACACTTCCAATATATGAGGGATCTGTGCTACAGTATTTTCTCAGGACAGGGATGTGTCTATGCTCAGTTGGAAAGTGTAGGACGTGTCTTGGTAGCAATCATGAAATGTCTCAAATAGGCCCCTTAGAGGGGATGCGGAGGAAGGTATCTGCTCAGGGAAGCTACATCAGGTGCGTACTCATTCATAACAGTGTTTATCCTTTGAGGATGAAGATAGAACAGCGACGGATTAGGGGCACATTAGGTACTGTGAATAAAGGGCAGGCTATGGCGCATAAGCCTGCCAAACCCATATTGGATGTTCACCACCAATGGTGATCCGCAGTTAGTTTCTGCGTCTAAAACACTTCCAACGCAGAGAGGGAAGTGTGCTTTAGGAGGGATTCACTGCAGTGTTACGTCTTTTAAAGAAGGAAGCTTTTGGGACTGACTGTGGTAACCGCATTAGGCGCACATAGCTTTCCAGTCTCAGACGTCTAACCGTTAGAGTATAGGAAGTTCTGTTTAAGGGAAACTCCTTCATGCGGAATGTCCCTTCTCACAGTGTCTTTCCGGTGGAGGAAAGAAGATAAAACAAGGATGGACAGAGAGAACGTTGCAAACCGTGAGTGAATTACAGGGTAAGCCACGTAGGCCTCTATGATGCATCCTGGAAGTTCACACAGGAGATATTCCAATGTGTCTACCTCTTATCAAAACACTTCCAGTATATGAGGGAACTGTGCTACAGTAAGTTCTCACGACAGAGATGCGTCTGTGCTCAGTTGGAAAGTGTAGGCCGTTTCTGGGTAGCAACCATGAAGTGTCTGATACAGGCCCCTTAGAGGGGATGCGGAGGTAGGTATCTGCTCAGGGAACCTACTTCAGGTGCGTACTCATTCTTAACTGTATTTCTCCTTTTAGGATGAAAATAGAACAGGGAAGGAATACGGGCACTTTAGGTATTGTGAGTAAAGGGCAGGCTATGGCGCTTAAGCCTGCCAAACAAATATTGGATGTTCACCACCAGTGGTGATCCGCACTTAGTTTCTGCGTCGAAAACACTTCCTACACTGAGAGGGAAGTGTGCTTTAGGAGGGATTCACTGCATAGTTTCGTCTGTTAAAGCAGGAAGCTTTTGGGACTGACTCTGTGGTAACCGCAATAGGCGCACATCCTTTCAAGTCTCAGACGTCTATCCGTTGGAATATAGCAAGTTCTATTTAAGGAAAACTCCTTCATGCGGAATGTGCCTTCTCACAGTGTCTTTCCAGTGGAAGAAAGAAGATAGAACAAAGACGGACAGAGAAAATGTTGCAAAGCGTGAGTGAATTACAGGGAAAGGCACCTAAGCCTCTATGATGCATACTGGATGTTCAACACCTGGGATGTTTCACAGTGTCTACCACTTCGCAAAACACTTCCAATATATGAGGGAACTGTTCTACCCTAAGTTCTCACGACAGGGATGCATCTGTGCCCAGGTTAAAACTCTAAGATGTGTCTGGATAGCAATCATGAAGTGTCTCATAGAGGCCCCTTAGAGGGGATGCGTAGGAAGGTATCTGCTCAGGGAAGCTACTTCAGGTGCGTACTCATTCATAACAGTGCTTCTCCTTGGAGGAATGAAGGTAGAACTCGGAAGGAGTAGGGGCACAATAGGTACTGTGAGTAAAGGACAGGCTAAGACGCTTAAGCCTGCCAAACACATATTTGATGATCACCACCAGTGGTGATCCGCACTTAGTTTCTGCGTCTAAAACGCTTCCAACACTGAGAGGGTAGTGTGCTTTAGGAGGGATTCACTGAAGTGTTACGTCTGTTAAAGAAGGAGGCTTTTGGGACTGACTTTGTGGTAAACGCATTAGGCGCACATAGCTCTCCAGTCACAGACGTCTAACCGTTAGACTATAGGAAGTTCTGTTTAAGGGAAACTCCTTCTTGTGGAATGTCACTTCTCACAGTGTCTTCCCAGTGGAGGAGAGAAGATAGAACAAGGAAGGTCAGAGAGAACGTTGCAAACCGTGAGTGAAGTACAGGGTAAGCCACTTACGCCTCTATGATGCATACTGTAAGTTCAACACCGGTGTTGTTCCACAGTGCCTACCTTTTCTCATAACACTTCCAGTATATGAGGGAACTGTGGTACAGTAAGTCCGCACAACAGACATGCGTCTTTGTTCAGTTGTAAAGTGTAGGACGTGTCTGGGTAGCAACCATGAAGTGTCTGATTCAAGCCCCTAAAAGGGGATGCGGAGGAAGGTATCTGCTCAGGGAACCTACCGCAGGTGCGTACTCATTCATAACAGTGCTTCTCCTTGGAGGAATGAAGGTAGAAAACGGACGGAATAGGGACACATTAGGTACTTGAGTAAAGGGCAGGCTATGGCGCTTAAGCCTGCCAAACACATATTGGATGTTCACCACCTGTGGTGATCCGCACTTAGTTTCTGCGTCTAAAACACTTCCTACACTGAGAGGGAAGTGTGCTTTAGGAGGGATTCATTGCAGTGTTACGTCTGTTAAAAAAGGAAGCTTCTGGGACTGCCTCTGTGGTAACCGCAATAGGCGCACATAGCTTTCCAGTCTCAGCCGACTATCCGTTGGACTATTGCAACTTCTGTTTAAGGGAAACTCCTCATGCGGAATGTCACGTCTCACAGTGTCTTTCCAGTGGAGGAAAGAAAATAGAACAAGGACGGAGTAGAGAGAACATTGCAACCCGTGAGTGAAGTATAGGGTAAGGCACCTAAGCCTCTATGATGCATACTCTAAGTTCAACATCTGTGATGTTCCACAGTGTCTACCACTTCTCAAAACACTTCCAATATATGAGGGATCTGTGCTACCATAAGTTCTCACGACAGGAATGCATTTGAGCTCAGTTGAAAACTCTAGGATGTGTCTGGGTAACAATCATGAAGTGTCTCATACAGGCCCCTTTGAGGCGATGCGTAGAAAGGTATCTGCTCAGGGAAGCTACCTCAGGTGCGTACTCATTCATAACAGTGCTTCTCCTTGGAGGAATGAAGGTAGAACTCGGACGGACTAGGGGCACATTAGGTACTGTAGGTAAAGGGCAGTCTATGAAACTTAAGCCTGCAAAACGCATATTGGATGTTCACCACCAGTGTTGATCCGCACTTAGTTTCTGCGTCTAAAACGCTTCCAACACTGAGAGGGAAGTGTGCTTTAGGAGGGATTCAGTGCAGTGTAACGTCTGTTAAAGAAGGAAGCTTTTGGGACTGAGTATTGGTAACCGCATTAGGCGCACTAGCTTTCCAGTCTCAGATGTCTAACCGTTAGTCTATAGGTAGTTCTGTTTAAGGGAAACTCCTTCAGTGGATTGTCACGTCACACACTGTCTTTAAGTGGAGGAAAGAAGATAGAACAAGGACGGACAGAGAGAACATTGCAAACCCTGAGTGAAGTACAGGGTAGGCCACTTAGGCCTCTATGATGCATACTGGAAGTTCAACACAGGAGATATTCCAATGTGTCTCCCTCTTCTCAAAACACTTCCAGTATATGACTGAACTGTGCTTCAGTAAGTTCTCACGACAGAGATGCGTCCGTGCTCAGTTAAAAAGCGTAGGACATGTCTGGGTAGCAACCAAGAAGTGTCTGATACAGGCACCTTAATGGGACGCGGAGGAAGGTATTTGCTCCGGGAACTTACTTCAGGTGCTTCTTCATTCATAACAGTGTTTTTCCTTTGAGGATGAAGATAGAACAGGGAAGGACTACGGGCACATTTGGTACTGTGAGTAAAGGGCACGCTGTGGCGCTTAAGCCTGCCAATAACATATTGGATGTTCACCACCAGTGGTGATCCGCACTTAGTTTCTGCGTCGACTACGCTTCCTACACTGAGAAGGAAGTGTGCTTTAGGAGGGATTCACAGCAGTGTTACATCTAGTAAAGAAGGAAGCTTTTGGGACTGACTCTGTGGTAACCGCAATAGTCACACATAGCTTTCCAGTCTCAGACGTCTATACGTTGGACTATAGCAAGTTCTGTTTAAGGGAAACTCCTTCATGCGGAATGTCACTTCTCACAGTCTCTTTCCAGTGGAGGAACGAAGATCGAACAAGGACGGAGCAGAGAGAACGTTGTAACCCGTGAGTGAAGTACAGGGTAAGGCACCTAGGCCTCTATGATGCATACTGGAAGTTCAACACGGGATGTTCCACAGTGTCTACAGTTCTCAAAACACTTCCAATATATGGGGGATCTATGCTACCGTAAGTTCTCACGACAGGGTTGCGTCTATGCTCACTTGGAAAGTGTAGCACGTGTCTGGGTAGCAATCATGAAGTGTCTGATACAAACCCCTTAGAGGGGATGCGGAGGAAGGTATCTGTTCAGGGAACCTACTTCAGGTGCGTACTCATTCAAAACAGTGTTTCTCCATTGAGGAATGAAGATAGAACAGGGAAGGACTACGGGCACTTTAGGAACTATGAGTAAAGGGCAGGCTATGGCGCTTAAGCCTGCCAAACACATATTGGATGTTCACCACCAGGGGTGATCCGCACTTAGTTTCTGCATCTAAAACGCTTCCTACACTGAGAGGGAAGTGTGCTTTAGGAGGGATTCACTGCAGTGTTACGTCTGTTAAAGAAGGAAGCTTTTGGGACTGACTCTGTGGTAACCGAAATAGGTCCACATAGCTTTCCAGTCTCAGCCGTCTATCTGTTGAACTATAGCAAGTTCTGTTTAAGGGAAATTCCTTCATGCGGAATGTCACTTCTCACAGTTTCTTTCCACTGGAGGAAAGAAGTTAGAACAAGGACGGAGCAGAGAATACGTTGCAACCTGTGAGTGAAGTACAGTGTAAGGCACCTAAGCCACTAGGATTCATACTGGAAGTTCAACATCTGGGATGTTCCACTTCTCAAAACACTTCCAGTATATGAGGGAACTGTGCTACAGTATGTTCTCATGACAGGGATGCGTCTATGCTCTGTTGGAAAGTGTAGGACGTGTCTGGGTAGCAATCATGAAGTGTCTGATAAGGGCCCCTTAGACGGGATGCGGAGGAAGGTATCTGCTAAGGGAACCTACTTTAGGTTCGTACTCATTCATAACAGTGTTTCTCCTTTGAGGATGAAGATAGAACAGGGACGGATTAGGGGCACAATAGGTAGTGAGTAAAGGGCACGCTATGGCGCTTAAGACTGCCAAGCACATATTGGATGTTCACCAACAGTGGTGATCCGCACCTAGTTTCTGCGTCTAAAACGCTTCCAACACTGAGTGGGAAGTGAGTTTTAGGAGGGATTCACTGCAGTGTTACGTCTGTTAAAGAAGGAAGCTTTTGGAACTGACTCTGTGGTAACCGCATTAGGAGACATAGCTTTCCAGTCTCAGACGTCTAACCGTTAGACTATAGGAACTTCTTTTTATGGGAAACTCCTTCATGTGGAATGTCACTTCTCACAGTGTCTTTCCAGGGGAGGAAAGAAGATATAACAAGGACGGACAGAGAGAACGTTGCAAACCGTGAGTGAAGTACAGGGTAAGCCACTTGGGCCTCTGTGATGCATACTGGAAGTTCAAAATCGGAGATGTTCCACAGTGTCTACCTCTTCTCAAAACACTTCCAGTATTTGAGGGAACTGTGCTACAGTAAGTTATCACGACAGAGATCCGTCTGTGCTCAGTTGGAAAGGGTAGGACGTGTCTGGGTAGCAACCATGAAGTGTCTAATGCAAGCCCTTAGG
>NW_025334922.1:0-55567 GCF_020171115.1 Neogale vison | reverse complement strand
GACAACCAATTATCCAATTCATCCAGGTTTTCAAGTGTATTTGCATTAAGTGGAGCGAAACAGCCTTTTGCTGAACCTTGCTGAACCTGTTCATTTCCCCATAATTTCTTGTTTTGCATATGTTTACTTGATTATGTTACCATTTCAAGTTATATTTTTCATTTCAGCTTGTAGATACATTTTTTCGTTCTACCCTTTTTGTTCTTGTTTCCTAATTCATTCATCTCTCCTTTATCTTTATTACTTTCTTTTTCTCTGCTTTCTTTGGTAAAGATTTTATTTATTTATTTATTTGACAGAGAGAGAGAGAGAGAGAGAAATCACAAGTAGGCAGAGAGGCAGGCAGCGAGAGAGAGGAGGAAGCAGGCTCTCTGCCGAGCAGATAGCCTGATTCGGGGCTTGATACCAGGACCCTGAGATCATGATCTGACCCAAAGGCAGAGGCTTATCCCTTCTGAGCCACCCTATTTATTTATTTGATAGAGAGAGAGGGAACACAAGCAGGGGGAGTGGGAGAGGGAGAAGCAGGCTCCAACCCCAGGATGCTGGGATTGTAAGGGCCTATTCAGCCAGAGTGGCCCCACCCTGGTTGAACTGCAAATTTGTTGTAAAACTTAAACTGCCCCCCCCCCTGCGGGAAGGAACTTAAAAGCAAGTCCAGGAAACCAGGTAACAAAGTCCAAATACAAGGGTGGGTCAGGCCAGGTGGAGGTATTCAATCAGTGGGGGAGCATACTGTCTCCTAGCTACCAAGGAGTATGGGCCCCACCCTTTGGGCACCTTTTGGGCGCCAATTCTGAACTGGTGATAGGCTGGTTCAAATGTCTACTAGGGTAAATTGTAATTCAGTTGGTCACCTAGCATCACTGTGGAGTTTCCTGTGTGTGTTACAATCTCATTGGCCACCTGTGCGTGGCCAGGCCCAACCACATGGACTTTGCTCTATAAAAGTTAGTCTGAAAAGCTGGCAGGGGTCGTCCGATCTATAAGGGATGGCCCCGACCGACGGGTCTGTTTGGCGGTCGGACTGATTCGTGATGCTTGGCACTAAATAAAGCTTTGCTTGACCTTTGCTTTGTATCAGTCTCGCTCCTTTAATCACGGACCCATTATTGGGGTACCCAATTTTTGGGAGACCCAAGAGGATCATGATCTGAGCCATGACAATTAACAACTGAGCCACCCAGGCTCCCCTTTTTTCTCTTATTTTGACAGGTATTTTTTCTTGAGTTGGGTACTTAGTTTTTCAATTTTTACCTGTAAATATAAGTATTAAGGATGAAAGGAAGGCTTCAAATATAAATAGGTACTACTTGCAACATATCTCAAAACTTCTGATGTATCTGTTGCAATTTTGTGCAGATGCTAAAATTTTGGTGTTTGACCTGCCTTGATAAAGTTTTTGATTTCAAGAGAGAGTGGCAGACTTTTAACGCTTCCAGCCTTTAGTTTCTGATTGGGGCATTAATGTTCAGTTTTAACTCCTGATGATCAGAAATTGGAGAAAGTGTTGATGTACTACTTTGTATCTTTGAAATACCTGAGTTTTCCTTGTGGTCTAAATGAGGGTAGATTTTTGCGACTGTTTTAAGCGCCCTGAGAGGAATGCATATTCCCTGTTTTTCGCATACAGATTTTGACAGTAGCAATGAGATAGTAACATAAGTCGTGTGGGTCTTCCATATCCTTACACGGAGTTTGACCTGATATTGACGTGGTTTTGGGATATCGGTGAGATTAGGTCCAGAGCCAATGACCAAGAAGGAATTCTTGAGACATCTTTGGTGCAAAAAGTCGCTTTTTATTAAAGCATGGGGACAGGACCTTGGGTGGAAAGAGCTGCTGTAGTGGGATTGTGAAGGGTAGCTGATTTTATAGACTATGGGATTGGGGGAAGGAAGGAAAAAAGGAGGATTCAAAAGAACTTTCATATGCTAAAAAGGACCTACAGGATACTGGAGGCCTTGCCATTGTCAAATAAAGGTGGGTTTTCCCTGTAATGAGGCATTAACATTAAGACAGTTGGGAGCGGGCACCTGGGTGCCTCAGCCATTGGACATCTGCCTTCAGCTCCTGTCGTGATCCCAGGATGCTGGGATGGAGCCCTCCATTGGGCTCCCTACTCTACTCAGCATGAAGCCTGCTTTCCCTCTCGTAGTCTCCCTGCTTGTGTTCCCTCTCTCGCTGTGTCTCTCTCTGTCAAATAAATAAAATCTTAAAAAAAAAAAAAAGACAGCCGGGAGCGTCCTGGAAGAATATCACACTTGTCCCACCCAGGAGTGCGGTCTGGAGGAAGGTTGCAGGTGTTAACTTCTGCTTTGTGTTCAGCCAGTCTTCTGCTCCCTCATCAATGTAATCAGAGAGAAGTAAATTAAAACCTTTACTACTATTGCGTTTTTATTTCTCCTTATTTCTCTGGAGTCCAGCTTTATAAAAGATGATGATATGTTATCTGTGCACAAATATCTTTATATTCTTGTGAATTTCCCCTTTTAATTATAAAATAACCTTTGTCTCCCTTGATGTTTTTTACCTTTGCCCTTGAATGCAACCTTGTCTGATATTCTGAGGAGCCTGATAAATTTTGTTTACATTAGCCCAATACAGTTTTTAGCTTTTCTGAAGCCTTTGTTTTAGGCAAATTCCTTAAATATAACACCAAGGGCAACCCTCTTGGGTCCCCTCCTGCTTCGGGAGCTTTGTTCTCTCGCTCAATAAACATTGCTTTGCTGACCACCAAACAAAGGAAGAAAGAGAGAGAGAGAGAGAGGAAGGATGGAAGGAAGAAAAGAACACCAGGTTTTGTTTTGTGATTTAATCTGAAAGCCTTCTTTCTTGGAATCGTTGGGTTTAGTCCGTGTGATGATTACATTTTACCCGGTGAAGGTGAGCAACTTCGTGCGGGCCTACGTCCAGCGCTACCGCTACTTTCGCAAGCACAGCCGCAAGCCAGGCGACCCCCCGGGGCCCCCGCGGCCGCCCAAGGAGCCCAGGCCCCCTGACAAGGGTGGCCCAGGACTGCCTTTGCCCCCTCTCTGAGATCTTCAGCCACCCCTTCCCTCCTTAGCCTCTTTGGAATTCTGGACGTATTTATGGCTCCACCTCCCCACTTCCCTCCCCCCATCAGTGGGATGACTGGGGGAGGGTTGCTGCAGGGAAGAGGAGAGCCCCCTGCCCTGCCCCGTTCTGTGCCCCTTGCCCCCAAGCCTGCCCCCATCGCCCCTCCCTTCTGTTTGTGACTTCATTACCCTGACTGTAAATATACCCTCGGTCCTCTACTCCTTCAGTCTTTTTCTGCTATTCCTTCCCCAACAACAACACAGTACATCTCTTTTTTCATTATTCCGCCTCCTCCATACCCAATATCAAACCATTTTATCTTTCTTTAGTGCTCACTTTTTTCTTAAATATGTTTACACATACTTCTATTACTTGATTTTTTAAAAATCAGCTTTAAATAAGATATTTTGGGGTGTCCGGATGGCTCAGTCGGTTAAGCTTCTGCCTTTGGCTCAGATCATGCCCACAGCTTCGGTCTCTCCGCTCCGCCGGGGAGTCTGTTTTTCCCTCTCCCTCTTCCCGCTGCTCCCTCTGCTCATGTGCGCGTGCATGCTCTCTCTCTCTCTCCCTGTCAAATAAAGAAATAAAGAAATAAATGAGATATTTCTATCCCTGGCTATAAAAAAATGGGAGGAAATCAGTGTGCTTTAAACACCCCTTCCTTAACTACCCCCCCTTTTTTTCTTTTAAGATTTTATGTATTTATTTGACAGAGAGAGACGCAGCAAGAGAAGGAAGGCAGGGGGAGTGGGAGAGGGAGAAGCAGACTTCCCGCTGAGCAGGGAGCCAGATGTAGGATTTGATCCCAGGACCCTGGGATCAAGAGCTGAGCCGAATGCAGACACTCAACCGACTAAGCCACCCAGGCGCCCCCCCCACTCCCTCATTCTCTGGTAATCTCATCTCATGTTCCCATTTTACGAAAATCTTGGCTTCCACAGTTTCTTCAAGAACAATGTATGGAAATGATATTCACTGAATTTTTCACAATCAATGTTTATTGCCTTTATCCTGACAAGAGTTGGGGGCTGAGTGCAAAATTCCTGGGCAGTACTTGATTTCTTGAGAAATGCGTAGGTCATGCTTCCTTACCTTCTCCCTCATGGTGGTGTCTGAAACCAGCCTGATTTCCTTGTTTCTTAGAAGTGATGCAATTGCCTCATTGCCCCAAGAATTATTTCTTTGTTTATGAAATCCATAAACCTCACTGTTACATATTTTGGAATTATCATTCTGGGCTCACAGTTCCTAGGACACAATGGCTTGGCCGTACTGACTCCACGTGCCTTTTTGATCTGGTCAATTTTCTTATTTCCCTTTTTTTTTTTTTTAAAGCAGTCTCAACACCCAGCGTGGGGCTCGAACTCAGCACCCCAAGATCAAAAGTCACACGCTCCACCAACTGAGCCAGCCAGGCACCTCATTCTTCTTAAATCTTTAAATGTTTGTTCTAATATATTATTTTCATGTATCCCAATTCTAGGGTAAACTCTGCAGGTGAATAAGACACAGAGAAGTTGGAGTCTTGAGGCAGTTCAAGAACTCCCTCACACCCTCTGAAAGTTTTTTGTCTGAGATAGCACACTTGACATGCAGAATCTCATGGCTCATATTCTTGTTAAATTTTTATCCAATCGTTCAAGTTATTTGTGAACTACTTTGAAATGTCAGAATATAAATGTGCAGAAGACAGTGTGATGGAGTTTAATGGCCTAAATTTTCTTCCATTTCTACAGTTTCCTACAGAATATCAGAAGCCATTATGAGATGTAAAAGGAGCGTAGCAATCATAAGGCTATAGAACCAGATGTTTACTTGAGGTTGAACAGCAGATAAAAGATTTGAAACAGTGTCAAGGTTGTTTGGGAGTGGGAACAAACAGCAGGTACAGAGAAACGGAGGCAAGTCCAGGGATTTGCTAAAATCAACCAGGAACATCCACCCCTTACTTTTCTACTTCACTGAATGCTAAAATAGATGGAGTCCACTTAAACAAATTAAAGAACAGACATTTAGATGGGATAAGATTCTATTATATGCAGCTTTTCTTACATTCCAGCTACTGTGTTTGTATGAGAATATAGTTAGATTTGATGCTTCTCTAAAAAGCAGTACGTTCTGAGTACCTGGGTGACTCAGTGGGTTAAGCATGTACCTTTGGCTCAGGTCATGATCTCAGGGTCCTAGGATCGAGTTCTGCATTGGGTTCTCTGCTCAGCACACAGCCTGCTTCCTCCTTGCTCTCTCTTTCCTGCCTCTCTGCCTACTTGTGATCTCTCTCTGTCAAATAAATAAAATCTTTAAAAAAGAGATTTAGTAGGTTCTGATGGGGGAGGGTATTTAATATTCTCATCCATGCATATAACACCAGAATTAAGTAAGTCATAATTCTGTGAAAGACAGAGTATAGCATGGGATATACTCTTCCAGAGTTGAGTTTACTGGCTCAGTCTTGCTGTCCTAGTGAAGGTGATGGACAGAGGTTGGAAGAAGACATGTAGGAAAGGCTTTTGTATAATGTTCTTCAGAATCGGGATATGAATTCAGTGTGCTTTCAGACACTTAATGTAGTGAAGGCTAAAACTCAGGACAGGAGCAAGACTGCCTGGGTTTGAATCCTCACTGTGTAACTCACTACAGAAGCAATAATGTAAATTAAAAAAAAAAGAATCATTGTATTCTGTTAGGTGACTATAACACTACATATTTATTCCATGTTGATGAGCAGAGTTGGTTCCAGCTTTTGCAGAGCAATGATAAGAACACTAACATATACATGGACATATGGACACTTTTTGTTTTGTGTTTAGAAGAGCAATTCTCTTAACTACAGAGAACAGAGAATATAGAGAAGAGTAGTTAGCAGAGGGGAGGTTGGTGGGGACATGGCTAAAAGAGGTGATGGGGATGAAAGAGCATACTTATCATACTCATCACGATGGAACACTGAGTAATGTATAGAATGTTGAATCACTATGTCGTACGCCAGAAACGAATAGAACACTATATGTTAACTATACTGGAATTAAAGTTTAAAAAAATTAAAAAGAAGAAGAATTCTGTGATAAGAGGGTATGTATAATTGATGGACTTAACTGCAGTGCAGGACTGAAGAATTACTTCAGTCAACTATGACATTGGGTTGCAACGTCCTAGCTCTGTTACTTCTGACTTTGACATGATGTCTCTTCTTTACCTAGTTTTTCTAATTCTCAATCCATAGCTACAGACTTCCTGTCATTCTTTCTTTCCTAATAATTATCTCTTTCCAAACATGCAAATACTAATGACAAAATCATTGACTATGATCTTCTATTGCTCACTAATCAAGTCCTACTTAAGTTTCAATTTTTTAAATGCCAGCCTCTGATGCAGTTAATTACAAAAAGTCACTACGCCCAACTGGTCCTTGCATCCATTTTCCTGTGGCCACCTCATATGTGTCTCCTCATTTTATCATAGTTCAGTTTTGTTGTTATTGTTTTTACCTGGGCCCTGGCCAGCATCTGAGGACCTCAACTCTGGGACCATAACTAATATATTTTAATATTTCAGCACCAAGTAGGCAGAATGCATGACACATAGAAGATATAAATACCAGTCACAAATACATGAATAATTAAGCACATATTTCAATTTGTATTAACTGGGTTTGTTGTTTAAAAGATTTTATTTATATATTTGACAGAGAGAGAGAGAGAGAGAGAGAGAGATCACAAGTAGGCAGAGAAGCAGGCAGAGAGAGAGGGCGGGGGGAGCAGTCTCCCTGCTGAGCAGAGAGCCTAATGCAGGGCTCCATCCCAGGACCCCAGGATCATAACCTGAGCCGGAAGCAGAAGCTTTAACGCACTGAGCCACCCAGGTGCTCCAGACGGGATTTGCTGTTTAAGCATGCAGTTTTCTCTTTTTGTCTATTATAATTAAACCAATCTTTTTGTGTTTGTCTCCTATGCTTTTCTGCTATACACAGGGCCCACCTTTTTGTCAATTTTTTTTAAAGATCTTATTCTGTTGACTAGTTACTGAAATACATGTATAGATGAGGAGGCATTGGTAGTAAGGGTATATATTTCTTTTAGAGAACCTTACAAGGGATAAAGCAGTTCTTCCAGCTTCATAGTGTATTACTTAGGCTAAGTTTTATTGCTCCTTGTCACTCATTCAAATGTTAGTTTTTAGTTATTTGGTTTATTACTACTGTGAAAGCCCTTTTTATTGTATATGATACCAAGACTTCTGTATCTGTGATTTCAAAACAAGGAAGATATCAACATCAATTTCAATCAAATTCACCCATATATTTAACTTAGTTAAGACCTCTTGTAATTGCATGTTATCAGGGATAGGTCTGAAATTGAAACTGACAGGAGTATAACATTCTCCCATATCTTCAGAATCCCAAGTGGGAGCAAAAAACAAAGGCTCAAATTAACTAAACATGTATAGAGAAGTAACACAAAGTCTATAAAGAACTTATCAAACTCAACACCCCAAAACCAAAAAATCCAGTCAAGAAATGGGCAGAAGACATGAACAGACATTTCCCTAAAGAAGACATCCAAATGGCCAACAGACACATGAAAACCTGCTCAATATCACTTGGCATCAGGGAACTATAAATTAAAACCACAATGAGATACCACCTCATACCAGTCAGAACAACTAAAATTAACAACTCCAGAAGCAATAGGTGTTGGCAAGGATGCAGAGTGTAAGAGGAACCCTCTTACACAGTTGGTGGGAAGGCAAACTGGTGCAGCCACTCTGGAAAACAATATAGAGGTTCTTCAAAAGGTTAAAAATAGAGCTATCCTATAACCCACCAACTGCACTAAAAGTATTTATCCAAAGGAAACAAGCATAGGGATACAAAGGGGCACATGCATCCCAAAACTTATAGCAACAACACCCACAATAGCTGAACTACAGAAAGAGCCCAGATGTCCATCAACAGATGAATGAATAAAGAAGATGTGGTGTATGTATGTACACACATATCACAGAATATTACTCAGCCATCAAAAAGAATGAAATCTTGTCATTTGCAATGATGTGGATGGAACTAGATGGTATTATGCTAAGCGAAGTAAGTAAGACAGAGAAAGGCAAATACCATATGAGTTCACTCATACGTGGAATTTAAGGGGAAAAAAAAGATGAACTCAGGAAAAGGGAAGGAACAATAAAATCAGATGAAAACAGAGAGGGAGGCAAATCATAAGAGACTCTTAACTGTAGAGAACAAACTGAGAGTTTCTGGAGGGGAAATGTGTGGGGGCATGGGGTAACTGGGTGATTGGCATTAAGGAGGGCACTTGATGGAATGAGCACTGGATGTTATTTAAGACAGATGAATCGCTAAATTCTACCCAGAAAATAAAAATATGGTGTATGTTAACTATACAGAATTTAAATATGCATTAAAAGAAGAAGTAATCCATTGTCTCCTTCTGGATAATCAATTAAAAACAAAGAATAAGCAATTATTGGATGGGCAGAAAGCAATGGTTATGGAGTCTAGTGCATGTGCAGCAAGCTGCGTCTTGTCATTCTTTAAGAATGAATTATTATTTGTGGGTATTTACCAGTTTAGGGTAAAAGAATATCCTAAGATCAAGATTTCTGTAAAAAACTTAAATACATTAACTGAGAAATCATGTGTCTTTAACATTTGTTTTTTTTTCCTAAGTGTGACAATATATTTAATTTTTTTCCCTAGAAGACACATTTATGAAGTAATATCATTTTATATTAATTTGAAGGTTGGTGAAAACTTATTTTCTGTGCTTGAAGGTTGTTTTTATTGCTTCAATTATTATTTTGTCAAATCTAAGTGCCAAAGATTTTGAGAAAAGCACTTTTGCACAATCCGTTAGGAAAAAAAAAAAGATCCACTAACACATAAAGCAAATTCTAAACTTTGTGTTTTCAAGTATCTTCACAGATGTGTGCCTTGATTTTTGTTTTCCTCTTCAGAATACTGATAATGATCTCTGCCTGCCATCCTCATGAAACTATTCTAAGTTTCATGGTTGAGATGGGTATGAAAACAATTTGAAAAATTTAAGAGTTCTGAAATTAAGAACTTTCATACTGAAGAGTACTCTACTTGTCTCTTGATTTTATATAATTAAACCAAGTGCTTAGTGTTCTAAGTTATGGAAATGCCCATTGGAGATTAAGCACAATGGGTAACTTCCAGTGCTGAGTTTCTACAGGGCGACTAGAATAAGAAGTGGCCGTTTTGTAGGATACTCTAAATGCTTCCATTGCATTCAAACGGATGTGTTAAAACAACTTGATAACCATATGTCATGTTTCACCTGGGTCTTTTCTTGGGATTTCACTGGTGTGGAGAAGTTTCTGTCTTATCAGCCAGTAGTAAATTGTTTTTATAATTTGTGAAATGCCTCTTAATCAACCATAGGAATACTTTAGGAAGCAAATATCTTTTTCCTTGATCAACTATAATCCACTTACTAAGTAATACCTGCTTACTAATCCACTTACAAAGTAATACTTGCACTTTGGTTAAATCACATGTGTCTCAAAACATACAATCCACAAAAAATATTTAAGAACTACTATTCTTTTCACTACATCTGTATCTTTGGGGTAAATACCCAGTAGTGCAATTGCAGGGTCATAGGGAAGCTCTACTTTTAATTTCTTAGGGAATCTCCACAATGTTCTCCAAACTGGCTGCACCAACTTGCATTCCCACCAACAGTGTAAGGGGGTTGCCCTTTCTCCACAACCTCTCCAATAAACGTTGTTTCCTGTCTTGCTAATTTTGGCCATTCTAAGTGGTGTAAGGTGGTATCTCAATGTGGTTTTAATTTGAATCTCCCTGATGGCTAGTGATGATGAACATTTTTTCATGTGTCTGATAGTCATTTGTATGCCTTCATTGGAGAATTGTTCATATCTTCTGCCCATTTTTGACCTGATTATCTGTTTTGTGTGTGTTGAGTTTGAGAAGTTCTTTATAGATCCTGGATATCAGCTTTTTGTCTGTACTGACATTTGCAAATATCTTTTCCCATTCCATGGGTTGCCTCTTTGTTTTGTTGACTGTTTCCTTTGTGCAGAAGCTTTTGATTTGGCAGCATTTTTTAAAAGATATTAATTTATTTATTTATTTGACAGGAAGAGCCAGCAAGAGAGAGAACACAAGTAGGGGGAGTGGGAGTGGGAGAAGGAGGCTTCCTGATGAGCAGGTAGCACCTAAGATGCAGGCTTGATCCCGGGACCCTGGAATCAAGACCTGAGCCAAAGGCAGACACTTAACCTCCAAGCCACCAGGCACCTCAAGGCAGCCATTTTTAATTATGTATTTAAGAAAATGGTTGTGTCTGTAACCGATAGATTTTCTTCTCAATTGGAGGTGGAAACGAACAAAAAAAGACACCATTTTTCTTGGTGACTATTCCAGTCTCCACCTCATCCAAAGCATGTTGAAACAAGAACTTTATCAGAAACCCATGTTCACACTTGTTAAAGGAAATATCATTTATGGGACCTCAGATGTGAAAATATCTACAAGACAGAAAAGGGTTAATAACTGGCTTTCAAGAAATGCCACCTAACGGGCTTAAAAATGGGTTATTTCAATCTGGTTTTCATTTTTGTTGTTGTTTTGTTTGTTTAGTATAAAATTTATTCCTTTAATCTTATAGATCCTTCTTGAGTTCATGGTTCATTTCTGGTTTAATCTGCAGAATTTGGGGTCCTTTTATTTTATTTTATTTTTTTTAAAGATTTTATTTATCTGACAGAGAGAGATTACAAGTAGGCAGAGAGGCAGGCAGAGAGAGAGAGGAGGAAGCAGGCTCCCTGCTGAGCAGAGAGCCCAATGCGGGACTCGATCCCAGGACCCTGAGATCATGACCTGGGCCGAAGGCAGCGGCTTAACCCACTGAGCCATCCAGGCGCCCCTTGGGGTCCTTTTAAATAATGTGATCTTGGGGTCCTTTAAAATAATATGATCACAGCAAAAAGTAAAGTACCATCTTGTGCATTGGTCACTGGCAACTTTAGAGGATACTGATATACTTTTTAATATCATACATAAAGGAGAGGGACTAAAATTCTGGGATTACCAGGTAATGGGATTGTGAACAGAATTGTTCATTGAGTGACTGCTATCTATACTAACATTTAGTCACTTTTTGGAAAACGTACTAGAGGCTATGATAAATGTGTTACATTTATTATTAGTGCATTGGCTTTTCACAAGATCCTAAAATGAGTTTCCTCATTTTAGAAGTGATGAGATCACAGCTCATAAGTTGAGGAGCTAAAGGGCCCTAAAAGACAGTCTAGTAATTAATTATATATAAATTAGAGAGTATAGTATCCACACAGCTAGAAATGGTCATAGCAAGTAAAATTTTTCTCTCAATCTACTGTGTTTCCCTACAAATGGGTTTCTTAAAATGTCGATGTCAGACTCTTGACCATGTAAACTTTTCCCCCCAGTTTTATCATTTTGATAATTCTTCTGGAAAAATGCAAACTGCATAAAGGATGTGCAACTTTGTTAAGACACTAGTTAAGGTAGAATTGGAATACATGAATCCTGATTCTCAGGGGATTCTCTCGTCATTTGACCACATACATTCATGATCCAATTTTAGAAACTTGGCCAACTCAAACTAAAACATTCCAGTTTGCTAATCACCCTCCAGGAATGACTGTCCAGGAGGTGGGAGAACATATATTGGTAACTGATTCAGCCTTATCTTGCTCCAACCACATTTTACTATAAGCAAAATAATTTGTGTGTAACGATTACAATGATTCCAACCATTATTTGCAGAATAGCTTTTCTTCCACTAAATGTCAGGAATCTAATCATGTACTTTATCAACATTACATGTCACTGGCACAGAGCTAATCTCACTTTGTAAACTTGCTTGTCATATAGTTTGCAGGTTTGAG
The DNA here is from genome assembly GCF_020171115.1 of Neogale vison. NCBI lineage: Eukaryota > Metazoa > Chordata > Mammalia > Carnivora > Mustelidae > Neogale > Neogale vison. The sequence goes on along the minus strand of NW_025334922.1, from coordinate 43,564 downwards.
GTACTCTGAGTATTTGTATTTCCTTTGTTGTTTGTTGCATTTCCTTATGGCTGATGTACCAGGCAGTATAGAAATTACTGGATTTTATGAATATTTAACAAAGAATAGCTCTTTTGGGATGATGTCATCTCTTTTCAATACAATAAGGGATTACATTTGTAGAAAGCTTTTTGTTTGTAAATTTGTAGAAGTTTTGTTTTTTTTTTTTAAGATTTTATTTATTTATTTGACAGAGAGAAATCACAAGTAGATGGAGAGGCAGGCAGAGAGAGAGAGAGGGGGAAGCAGGCTCACTGCTGAGCAGAGAGCCCGATGCAGGACTCTATCCCAGGACCCTGAGATCATGACCTGAGCCGAAGGCAGCGGCTTAACCCACTGAGCCACCCAGGCACCCGGAAATTTGTAGAAGTTTTAAATAGATGTTTTATACTGATTATAAGCATCTTAATGTTTGAAGGGAACTTGAGAGTCCTATTCCCTTTTGGATACAAGACATGATATTTTCCCCTCATTTTTTAATAGAATTGCCAAGTGTAGAAAGGTCAGATGAGTTGTCTAAATTCATACAAGAAGTGTTAGTCACAGAAGGGAGATAAGCATGCAGTTTTTCTCTTTTCTTGTATATTTATTTTTTTTAATATTTTGTTTATTTATTTGACAGACAGTGATCACAAGTAGGCAGACAGGCAAGCAGAGAGATAGGAGGAAGCAGGCTCCCCACAGAGCAGAGAGCCTGACATGGGGCTCGATCCCAGGACCCTGGGATCATGACCGGAGCCAAAGGCAGAGGCTTTAAACCCACTGAGCCACCCAAGCACCCTAATACTATACAACTTTTATAGTCTTTTTTTTCCAAGAAAATATTCACTTTTTTGAAAGAACTCATAGGTTTTTTGTTTTGTTTTGTTTTTTGGTTCAGTTGTTAAATTTCCAAAGCAACATATATAATTAAAAATGGATGTTCATGGACTAAAATATCTGGAGAGTTAAGACAATATTTAAACTAATATTGTCTGCATATCCCTGTGCTTTAAATATCACTGATAACCAAATAAGGTTATATTTACATTTACAATACGTTATAAGCATGCTACAAAAAGAAAGTTATTGAAAACTCAGAAAATTACATCAAGTTTACTCACTGTTCTAGGTTTTTTTTTAATATATTCTTTAGGCTATTCCTTTGCTTTCTAATTCTGTGAAATAGAAATATAACAGAATATAACAGAATTATTCTGTGTCTCCATTTCAGGCACAGAACTAAAAACCTCTGTAATTTCCTATGAGGATAGCAATAAAAGTTTCTTTTATTATGTTAATGAGGTGGCTTTTGGATCTCCCCTAGGAACTGGGGCTGGTTGGCAGTGGGGTCAACTTGTGATTAGAGCCATGGACCCTTGAGCCCCACCAGCCAGACCTCTGGGGAGAGAAGACAACTGGACGTGAAGATCAATGGCAAATAGTCAATAATGTAATCAATCATGCCTGTGAAATGAAACCTTCATAAAACAACATTTCTCGTAACATCGTGCATTTGTAAACCACGCTTTGATTTTAGACTTTCTGTTTTAGCCAAACTAGCAAATAGGGTGAGGTTTTGTTTTGTTTTTGGACATTCTCATATTTGGAATCATAAGGGTTCTGTGCTCAACTCCTGTTCCACTCACCAACAATTCTCTGACACCAGCTAGGTGTGCTACAATGGAACTCAAATCTGACGCTATCTATGTGGACATAGATACCTGGAGAGAGCAGGGGCTCAGTCCCACAAAACTGTCCCCCCAACCACTGCTCCACCGCACACATATTGCACACTTCAGACAAGAGACACAAATCCCGGTTGTCACCTGTGCCTCTGACCAACCTATTTTAGGAATTATAGCCATTACTGTTACTGCTGCCACTGTGGGACTGGCCTTGCATCAGACTGTACAAACCACCCAATTTGTGCAAAAATGGCACGGGAATGCTATCAAGGCTTGGAATCAACAAACAGCCCTAGATCAAAGATTTCATGAAAGAGTCTCTGATTTAGAAGAAGCCATAATATATATAGGAGAGAAGATCTTGCAAATATAAGGCTTCACCTTCCGTGTGATTAGAATGTTTCTTCCGTGTTACTCCTACACCTATAATAAATCAGAAATACCGTGGAACAAGATTTCACCATATTACTAGTCATTATGGTGGTAATTTAACTGTGGATATTAAACAGCTTCAAGATACTATTCAGGGCATTCCTTGTGATCCTTACAATCAGTTCCAAGAGTGAGTTTCGCACAAAGGATTAATGATATTCTGTCTGATGTAAAACCCTTTGCTTGAATCAAAACACTCATGCTGGCATTATAGGTGGAATGATGATACTTTTTATTGACATAGTCTTTTTACGCTTAGTCCTCAGATGCTCACGAAAATCTTTCTGACGACCAATGGTTCAAGAACTTGCAAAATGGATTTTGCTGCTTCTGCATTAACAAAAGGGGAGGAAATGGAACCATCCCTCAGAATGATAGGCTGCTTAAAATATCCCTACTGAGAAATGGTACTGGTCACGCAAGCATGCTTGACGATGACCTTGAGAAAACCTGAAGTAGCAGCAGGCCTCCAGTGGAGAGGAGGATACACGTCCTTGAAGCCCAGCAGCTCAGGGTGGAACATCGCCTGTTTCCCTTTTCCATTGTCTCCCCTGCCTCATGAAAGCCTGCTGTTAGAATAATCCCTTTATGTGCACTTGCTCAGTCAAAAAGTCCTAGCTGCTGGGCCAGGCCAACCTACTCTGATTACCTACAAGACTATGGTCGACACAGGACTCCCATTCCTTCTGGTTGACCTACAAGACCCATGACTAATGTATAACCTCCTCCTTTGTTGGTTGTGATCTTGTATCTAATAAATATGGGACTGAGGAGTTTTGGGGGGTGACAGTCCTTTCACCGTCGTCCCTGCTCCCTCCCTCTCCCATGTGACTTGTTTCTTCCTCATTCTTCTCCTGAGTGCCATGAGGAAGGGGCCCCCAAATGTCTGGCAGAGGGAAGAGATGCAAGGAGGGAGGCCTGGTGCTTGTGTGAAGTGGGATGTCACTCAGCGCTCAGGGAGCTGTCACACCGTCAAGGCAAAGCTGTCCTCCTGTGCCCTGAGCCACTACCTTTGATGCCAGACCCATACTCTAGGCCAGGAGTGTCTTTACATTGCCCTAGGGCTGTGAAGCAAGAAGATTTCGTGGGATCCCCAGTGGGAGAGGAGCAGCGCTTCCAATAGGCAAGGCCGAGTCTCCCCACTTTGCCCTCCCCAGGCCAGTGTTCTCCCAGGCCCATCCCCAAAACGGAAAACCTACTCTCACTCTTCAAGGGTCCGTCCTTCTAGCCCTACGCGCTCTGCTGGGCCATGGGAACCTGGAAACGATGGCATCTGGATTTCCATGCCAGCACCCATTCGGCCCCCTACTTTTGCCCACTTGACCCACAGAAGAGACTCAGGAGAGCTATGCAGAGAAACTAGAACAGGCTTTAATTAATGAAATGAACACTACCTAAAGGTTCTGCGAAGAACATGGGGAGAGGGGAGGGGAAACCTGTGGGCAGCGGCAGGAGTCCCAGGAGCTGTGGGACTGGAGGCCAAAGGGACACGGATCTCCATGTACTGTCTCAAGGCCCATGGCCCCTGGGATGACAGACGAGGCCTCAGGCCCCCACCTTCCTTAAAAATGGTGGGTCAGGGATTGGGAAGTTTTCCCAATGTTGGCTGGCAGGATGGGAGCCCGGTTTTGCTCCAGGACCAGGCTTGATTTGTGTCTCCCATTCCACACTAGTCTTGCACCGGTGTCAACGGGAAGGAAGTGCAACACCGGCTACTTCTCCAGGAAGCTATTGGCTCAGCCGAGCCTCCGCCTCTTGGGCCCCAAGGAAGTGGGCTGTGATTTGGAGGAAAATGGCTTGTTGCACGGTGCAGCTCTTTTGCGTCCTCTCCGGCGCTGGGCAGGGAATGAGGGGGTCTTCGTAGCAAGGCTGCTCTGGGCCTTGCTGACCAGGGAGGTGGGGCCACTAGGAGGAAAGGCCAGGACCCCCCCGTCCCTGCAGGCGGTCTTGCTGGCAGAGCTAATGCCATCTGATCTGGACCGCTTCTTGCTCAGGTGCCTGGGGATGTGACTGAAGGGAGGGGCACTCGGGGCTCCCGACACAGGCTGATTCATCGTGCTGGCTCCAGTGGTCCCCAACAGGGTGCTCTGGCGTGGGTGGCCCCCTGTGTTCGGGCCCTGGCTTGCCCTGGAGCCCTGCGGGCCACTCGGGGCCCTGCTCGTTGCTGCTGTGATGCAGAGAGCCCCAAACCTGGAGCACAGATCTGCAACAACATCTCCTCTCCCCAAATGTGGGGGTGCTGCCAAAAGCCCTATGCTGATGGGGACCGGCATTGTGCTGCCCCCTGGGGGGCGGGGCTGCTGGCTGTTGGGCCCAGCATGGGACACAGCGCCGGGCACCTGGGGGGCAGTTGCCAAGCCAGGGGCAGCAGCTGCGCCAGGGGCGAGTACAGCAGGGGAGGTAGCCGAACCTGGCTGGGTACTGGCACGTGTGCCTCGGGAGGCAGATGCGGGTAAGGGAACCACATAACCCGCCTGGGTGCCACTGCCCAAGGACCGCTGGACTACTGCTGTGCTCAGGGCCTGGAGTGGGTCTGGAGCCTGAGCTGCTGGCTGTCCATGCGGCGGAGAACTGTGAAGGGGGCTGGCTCCGGGCCACTGCCCACCAACAGCCCCGAGTGGGGCCTGGGCAGTGGATCCCGGGTTGCCATTACCTCCGGGCAGCACAGGCAGCCCTGTGGGGACTGTGACTGAGGCCATGTTGTCCCTGGACTGAATCGAGAGGGCCTGGGTAGATGCCAAGTTGCTCCCACTGCAGCCAGGGTGAGACCCCAAGAGGAGAGGCTGGGAAGAATGGGAGCAGTCCACGGAGGTGACCTGGGAGTCAGAGGCTGGCAGGGGAGCAGCCATTGCAGCAGGCAGGGCCAAGGCACTGGATGGGCTAGTTGGGCCACAGCTGCAGGTGGCCTCCGTGTCCCCTCGAAGAGCATCTTGAATGCGCTGGAGAGCAGCTGTCTTTTCCCGGTCAAGGTCCTCAGCAGTCACTCGAAACCCCGGCTGAGGGGGTGACGGCAGTCTCAGAGGCTCCCCTCGCCTGTGTGGCAGCAGACAAACCTTGCGTTTTGGGGGCCTGGAACAGTCAGCTGGGGATGAGTAGTTCCTCTGCGCTGCCTTCTGCCCCATGGTGGTATCGGCATCCTTTTCCGGCTGGTTCTTCTGGCAAAGTGCAGGCACTCCGGCAGGACACAAGGGGCTCTTTTGGCTGACTTTTTGGGGCACCACGGCATCCTTTTCCGGCTGGCTCTTCTGGCAAAGTGCAGGCACTCCGGCAGGACACAAGGGGCTCTTTTGGCTGACTTTTTGGGGCACCATGGCATCCTTTTCCGGCTGGCTCTTTTGGCAAACTGCAGGCACTCCGGCAGGACACAAGGGGCTCTTTTGGCTGACTTTTTGGGGGGACGTCGGGGGCCGCGAGGCCTGACTTGTGGGCAGACCCCTCCTCCTCTGCACCGGGTAGCAGCCCCTGGTGGAACTGTAAGAACTGGTAATGGCATTTCGAGTGGGGCAGGAGCTCCTGTGGGAGCTGGGGGACTTCTTATTGTATGGGTCTTCTGAGCTCTCTTTCCGGGGGACGGCTCTCAGCAGAGGCCCAGGCCTGGGCACAAAGGAAGAGAGGCCTCCATGGACCCACAGGGGCCTAAATGCCCCCTGTAGGTCCCCAGTGCTTTTAGGGTCCTTTCTGTGAGTCTCTATTTGGGCCAACCCTTTGTCGCTCTCTCTGGACTTTCTGCCTACCCGCTCTGCTGTGGAGGCATCATGGACATTCCTGGGTGCCGAGGGCTGCAGCCCAGTGACGAACCGCTTCTGCAGCACACAGGGGGTGACCGTGTCCACGATGGACTCGCAGTTGCGGCGGCAGGACACCTGTGATCCAGGAGCTGACAGCATCGCCTTCAGCCGGCAGCCCCACCTGCAGAAGGTGGTGAGGAGCCCTAGAAAAAGAAGACGCAGAGTCTCCAGGATCCCCGAGTACCTTCTGAAAGCTGCTAGGACTGAGCGCGGTTGCCACCTTGCGGGGTACTTGGAGGACCGCCTGCGAATGGAGCCTGGGGCGTGGACCGCCGGGTGAGCCCTGGGCGCCAAGAGTTGTCTGCTGCCACAGGGAGCCAGGTGGGGGCGGACCAGCCCTCCTGGCAGGTGCGGACCCCGCAGAGCCCACAGAGCCCGGGGCTGGGGGGAGCGGGACGGCCTGCTCAAGGAGATGCCCATAGAGCAGTTGGGTAAGACCAGACGCTGAGGTTAACGAACTAAGCTCGCAGTGCTCTCCTTCAGCTGCCAAGTCGCGGCCGAAGGCCTAGAGCACAATGAGGGACCTGTTGCCAGGACACAGCTTTTGAACCTGAGGAGTGAGCGCACGTGCAGGAACCCCTGTGCACTCACACAGCTTCTGTTGGGTCATCACCCAGGTCATGAATCAGGCCTGCAGAGGTGCTGTGGAGGGGTCAACTCCCTCGTTCCCCACACTTGGGGGGTTCACAGATCTCTTGGGCTTGAAGGCTGAATTGAGGAAGAGAAATGGGGGCGCAGTGGGTGCCAGCCATCTCCCCTGGCTACTTCTGGGTGGGAACAAGGGAGACTTTGCTTTTCATTGTACATCCTCTAGACCATATTTTGTTTTTAAGATTTAATTTTAAAATTAAATTTCAATTTTAAATTAAAACTTAAATGTGGGTCTCCATTGTCCCATCAAGGCATTTCTCAAGGCATTGAGCCCAATGTGGGGCTCAGACTTACAACTCGGAGACCCAGTCACAGGTTCCTCTGCCGAGCCAGCCAGGTGCCCCAGACGATAAACTTTCATGAGGGAAACATTTTTTTGAAAAGACTCTTTCTTCCTATCTTGTCTCCCGGCTACCCTGATGGCAAGAGGCCCCATGGAGCCCAGCAGCACAATAAGAAATGTTGTATCAGGTTGTATCAGACCTCAAAGCTAACTATGCAGTCATTCCATCATTTCCCAAAAGTTCCATTCATTTCTGTGCAAACTTGGAATTCTCCTGAAGATAGGCAAGCATTTTCCTAGAACAGTAGATGTATGTCTCTTGCATTTCAGCAATCCCCCAGTGTCCCTGCCTTCCATCCAGGGCTTCAGGGTTGCCATGAGCCCACTCACCCAAGGCAGGGGGTGTCCTTGCACGGACTCCCCAGCTGAGGCCGATCACAGCAGGACGGAGCCCGCCCCGCTGCTGAGGTCCACCTGTGGCAACTATGCACTTGGCCTGAGGCCCCTCTGCGGGCCACATACTGTCCATGCCTAGAGCGGTCCTGCGGGAGGACTGGAAACTCGTCCACCATCTGCAGATACTTTGTAGGGTCCTTGCAAAGTGATAGCTCAGATCCCTGGTGAGAGCAGGGGAATCTACAGTTCCCGGTACTGAAATCTAGGATTTTCCTTACCAATATTTCAGGACTTCTGAAACTTCACACAAGTGGAAAAGGCAGGATCTAAAGTTTAAACATACACAGCATGCCTCCTATGATACAGACCAACAGAGATTACTGCTCATGTCCGCTGGAAGTTGTGCAAGTAGTTCAAAGCTAGCAAAGGCGGACACAAAGCAATTTTATATCAGTACTAGAGGACATGTGGATCATTTGATATATTAGACAGCACAGTGCAGAGTAATGAGGGAATGAGCTATTGCTACATTTCACTAACATGATCTTGAATGAACAAGCCGGAAATAAAAAAGGACCTAACGTGTTTTTGCATCACTGTTGTAGCTTTGATTCCTCCTGTTTGTTTCCTATCTTTGCATTCATCTACATTCCGGCACAATAGCAAATAACATTGGTGGAAACAGACATTATTGACCCTTAGCTAATTTTAAAGGAAACACTTCTTTGTAATTTCTCCATTTAAAGAGACACGGGCTCCTGGGTGGCTCAGTCTTTTAAACACCTGCCTTGGACTCAGGTCATGATCTCAGTGTCCTGGGCTCGATCTCCAGTCATCAGGCTCCCTGCCTGGCGTGGAGTATGCCTCTCTGTCTCCATGTACGCCTCCCCCTTCTCATGCGTGCTCTCTCAGTCTTTCTCTCTCAAATAAATAAAATCTAAAAAAAAGAAAAAAAAAGAAGAAGAGAAACACGAATGACCTTTTTCCTATGGGTCAGTCTATTCCTTCCTATTCAGGAATCTTAAAAATTTTTTTTAAAGATTTTATTTATTTATTTGAGAGAGAGAGACAGTGAGAGAGAGCACGAGCGAGGAGAAGGCCAGAGAGCGAAGCAGACTCCCCATGGAGCTGGGAGTCCGATGCGGGACTCGATCCCGGGACTCCAGGATCACGCCCTGAGCCGAAGGCAGCCGTCCAACCAACCGAGCCACCCAGGCGTCCCAGGAATCTTAAAATTTTTAAGATGTGTTCATAACTATCTCACATTACATTTGAGAGAACAGCTCTCTTTTTGTACATTAAATGCTAATTAATAAATGTCCAGTTGTTGCCCTCAGTTGGGTGAAGAAGCCATGTTCCTGGTGGCAATTGTCAATTGTGATAACTAGTTGAGACACACTTTGATCACTTTCCTTTCAAATATCATTCTGTCTGAACACTACATGTATTTTTGTGAATGCAGAATCTAGTAAATAATGCAATATACATGGAGAAAATAAGCTTAAAATTGGTAATTTCAGTAAGATATTCATTCTGTATTCTTATTTATATGATTCAATTAATTATATGATTCAATCTTATTTATATGAGTCAATTCACTGGATCTTTAGTAAAATTAATTTTGAGTGGGGTTTTGCTTATTTTTTCCACCCTGGTTTGAATAACTTAGCCATGTCCTCTGATATCTTATTGCTGAGAAATATCATGGTAAAATCAAAAGGCTTGGTGTGTTCCTTAAAGATGTGTGGACCTGCTGCAGGTCCTGGCGTTCCGTTAATCCAGAAAATGCACAAGAACCAAAGAGGCAGGAAAGCCTGCAGCTGCTTTCCAGTCCCAGAGCAAGGAACACAGTCTAGTGACTAGTGTTTTGCTGCCCTCTTCTGGTTCGTGTTGGAAGCCCTTGTTTAGACACATTCCAAGAACGCGGCTTTAGGATTCAAAAAAAATAGAGCTTCCCTATGACCCTGCAATTGCACTCCTGGGTATTTACCCCGAAGATACAGATGTAGTGAAAAGAAGAGCCATCTGTACCCCAATTTTTATAGCAGCAATGGCCAAGGTCGCCAAACTGTGGAAAGAACCAAGATGCCCTTCAACAGACGAATGGATAAGGAAGATGCGGTCCATATACATGATGGAGTATTGTGCCTCCATCAGAAAGGATGAATACCCAACTTTTGTAGCCACATGGACGGAACTGGAAGAGATTATGCTGAGTGAAATAAGTCAAGCAGAGACAGTCAATTATCATATGGTTTCACTTATTTGTGGAGCATAACAAATAGCATGGAGGGCAAAGGGAGTCAGAGAGGAGAAGGGAGTTGAGGGAAATTGGAAGGGGAGGTGAATCATGAGAGACTATGGACTCTGAAAAACAATCTGAGGGTTCTGAAGTGGGGGGTGGGTGGTTGGGGGAACCAGGTGGTGGGTATTGGAAAGGGCACGTATTGCATGGAGCACTGGGTGTGGTACAATGAATACTGTTACGCTGAAAATAAATTACAAAAATTTAAAAAAATAAAATAAAATAAAACCAAAGCCAGAAAATGACAAGGGTTGATAAGAAATTGAAACCCTTGTGCATTGATGGCAGGAATGTAAACTGCTGGAGCCCTGTGGGAAATAGTTTGGCATTTCCTTAAAAAAAATTAACATAGAATTATGATACAATTCAGCAACTCCACTCATGGGTATATACTCCAAAAAACTGAAAGTAAAAACTCAACCACTGTTATATACCAATGTTCATAGCAGTATTATTACCCATAGCCAAAAGGGAGAAATAATCCAGATGTCCATCAACAGATGAATGGATGAGCAAAATGTGGATTTTATTGTTATTATTCAGCCCTAAAAAGGCATAAAATTCTGGGATATACAACATGAATGAATCACAAAGTGAAATAAGCCAGTCACAAAAGGACAAATATTATGTAATTCCATTTATATGAAATACCTAAAATAGTCAAAATCAGAGAGACAGAAAGTGGAATGGTGGTTGTTAAGGGCAAAAGGGAGGCGGACTAGGGAGTTAGAGTTTAATGGATACAGAGTGTCAGTTTGGGAAGATGAGAAAGTTCTAGAGATGGATGGTGGTATGGGTTGCACACCAGCGTGGATGTACTTAATGTCGCTGAATCGTACACTGAAAAATGATTAAGATGGTAAATTCTATGATGTGTATATTTTGCCACACACAAAAAAGAGCCTCCACATACCGTTCTATTTCCAAAGATGGAGAAGAATCCACCAGAGTTCAACACTGGGTCTGCATGTTGAGTTGGAAGAAGTAACCCATTCCCGCCGATGTGGGGTGCTCTCCATCATGATGAACTACATTGTGTGTTCTGGTCCTGAACCACCAGAGACAGAAATTTCTAAGGGGGGATGACAGTTGTAGAAGCCACTCTCAGACTTGAGATTTCCAAGGAAACCCAAGGAACAGAAGGACCCTTAAGTCAGGTGACTCGGGCTTCTCGTGTTGCGGAAGCAAAGTGAGATACGGTAAGAGGAAAGGAATTTGCTCAGTCGCAGGGCTTCCAAACCACCAGAAACACAAATATATCGGTATTTCTTGACTACTGAACACTGACTATAAACAATAAAGGAAAGGTGAAGCTTTCCTATTTGCAACTTCCCTTCCAAATCTCCCCTTAAACTTAACTGTTAGCTGGTGACAAAATCGAGGAACAGGTAGGAGGAATGCATGAATAGAAAACCTTACGAGCAAACCCCAGGTCTAAGTGACAGCTGTGGGTGTGGGCTTTTTCAAGTGGAGGAACATTCATGGGCGTGACTTTAAATGTGTATATAGAATAGAGCCATTGCAAGAGTAAGAACCTTTCTAGATCTACAGATGGAATTAAATGAATGATGTTACGAGCCCACAATGAAGGGACACACACGACGTTGTGCCTTTCCACAACGTCAGCTTTGTTCAGCATTAGAGCGCGGTGAACATAATGATCAAGCAGGTTCAGGGGTTCAAAGTCAATGATATTTTGCCACGTGATTCACTTGGCTTCTTAGGCAGCACAGAGAGCAGAACCTAAGACAAGTCATGCAACAAACAGGATAACAGAGGGGGTTAACAGACCAAAAGCGAAGTCAGTCTACGGTCATGCAGTTGAGATCAGGTTTCAGTCCAGTCCCGGTCGGGTCTTAGCACTTAACTGATTATTTTGTTCAAACAGTGAAGGATCTCGGTTCTGTTTAGAGATCAATGGTGCAGAACCTTTGGCAGCGGCTGCCTTTTTTTTTTTTTTTCATTTTTAAGATTTTATTTATTTATTTGAGAGAGGGAGAAAGCAGGAGCAGAGGGGAGAGGCAGAGAAAGAGGTAGAAGCAGACTCCCCGCTCAGCAGGACCCCAGAATCATGACTGAGCTGAAGCCAGACACTTAACCAACTGAGCCACCCAGGTGCCCCAGCAGTTGCCTATTCTAAGTGGTCAGACACTAAGGGAACATGTCTGAAGAGTCTGACAGTTTACTGCAAAATTCCTCCCTTTTAAAGGGGATTTCATCAGTCTTGGGCAGCTGCAGAGCTCCTCTGGGGTGTCAGCTGAGGCTCGTGTCTGCAATATCTTGTAGCTGCGGTACCCTTGCTTGAAACGAGTGACTCCATCTTGCTCTCTACAAATGACCGCAGCTGAGAGTCCTGGTTTGGGGGTCAGAGAGATGCATTTTAAATCTGAGCTCTGCCACCGAGGCAGCAACTGTTAGTTGCCCCTGAAGATCCATCTTTATCTTCTGATATGAAACTAGAACCCCCAATTATTGTACATTTATTTTTTTCCAGAGAAGCGAGACTCTGGGTCATGGCACAGTTCAACACAGAACCCCACGTTGTCCTGAGCCCACCAAAACATGGCCTCATCTAAATGTCGGCGCAGCTTCACCCTTCCCTCAAATGCCGGGAAAACTCTATTCTACCCTTCCTTTACATCGTCATCCCCATTGGTGCTCAGGTGTGCGGTCGTGGGAGATGACTGCCTGATTTGGTTGAACTGCAGGTTCATCCTTGGTGGCTTGAGATGTCTGCACCACAATGGTATGTTCTGACACTTCCCTGCCCAGGGGCTTTGTCCCATGCCAAGCCTGCAATGCTTATATTACACAGTTGAGAGGGTGTGGGTTTGCACTCCCTGCTCACAGGCATCCCCTGAAACTCTCACCCGTGGCTTTCCTCCTCTCCTTTCCCAAGTCCTCCTGCTCTGCAGGGACTGAAAGCTGCAGGGTGCCCAGCTTCCTCCCTCCCACCACCAGACCCTGGGCTCCACTCTTGGAATGGTTTAGAACAGAAGCTCTTACCGCAGACCCCAAGAGTGCTGTGTCTCTCTCTCCTACCCCTCCAGACTCTACCTAGGTGATCACAGCATGCAGGGGTCACATATGGAAATGAACTCCCTAGAGCAGGAGAATGGCTCCCTCTGAAGTTGGGCAATAGGCTCTCTACCGGCACCTGCAGAGAGCAGGGGGACATTCTGCGAGTCAGAGCACGAGCTTCGGGGAGATGGAGATGATGCTCAAAGCAAGCTGCCGGAGGTCGGAGGTTAGTGGAGCGAAGCCACCAGACTTGAGCTTCCTCCAAAACATGTGCTCCTGTATTAACGGTCCCTGGGCACTCGGGGTCTATCCTCAATTGCCCTGAATTCCTGTGGGGGTGCTGCTGAGGTCCTTTTCTTGCAAAGCACTGCATCCTTCAACCAGCTGGGAGCAGGTGCCACTGTAGGTGCTGTAACAGCAACGATGGAGGGAGAAGTGAGATGGGGCGGCAAGAAAATGGGCCTCTGAGCAGGGCTTGGCGATTTTTTTCTGTAGTCGGTCCGACAGCAAATATCTTGGGCGTTGAGGGCCATCTGGGCTCTTTTGTAACTACTCGTTTGCTTTTACGAAGTGAAAGCAGCCTTCAAAAGAAAGCGGTGTCTTACTAAAACTTCATTTACAAAAATAAGCAATGGATGGACTGGATTTGGCTCAGGCTCCCGAGTGGCCAAAGCCACCTTGGAATCATCCAGATCTGAGTTTGAATTCTGGCTCTGCTGCAGATTGTCTATAGAGCCCAGGCGAGGCCTTCCTGAGCCCTAACTGCCCCATCTGTATAATTAGAATGATGATGCGTGAAATGGTTGTGAGATAGCGCCTAAAGGATGTCTTGCCCATAATAGGTCTCCAATAACAGGTATATGTATTAATGCCAGTATGACAATTTAGAAGCAATTAAGTCTGCAAGGGCTGGATCAGTCAGGGAGGACTTCCTGGAGGAGGAGAATCTGGAGCTGAGTCCTGAAGCAAAGGTAGGAGATGGATAGAAAAGCTGGAAAGACACTCTAGGATGCTTATTAGTGCAAGTGGGGTCCCAGTCACACTGAAGTCCCCTCTCCCTCTGACTCTGCGAACATAGAATCTCAGATCCCTGACTCCTCTGCTACAGCGTCCTTCTCAAGGGCAACAACAGGATCTAATCTTCCATGCACCTGCCCCAGGGCCTAGAACAGGGGCTAGACCTTCAATATAAATAAACAACAAAAGCTTTGCAATGATGGCGGCAATCCTGAATGATTTCTATAGGCCTGATTCTGTTCTATGCACCTCAAATATACTATTTTTTTTAATTTTTAAAGATTTTTATTTATTTATTTGAGAGAGAGAGAGAATGAGAGAGAGAGCATGAGAGGAAAGAGGTCAGCAGGAAAAGCAGACTCCCCGCCGAGCAGACTCAATCCCGGGACTCCAGGATCATGACCTGAGCCTAAGGCAGTTGCTTAACCAACTGAGCCATCCAGGCGCCCCTCAAATATATTATTTTTAAACATACAACCATCCTATGAGATAGGTGATATTTTCATTTTACAGATGACCCTCATCAAAGGCAAATATTTTACCCAAGGACAAAGACTGGGTTGGAGTAGGAATCCAGATCACTAATGTTCTCAAACCTCCATTCTTCCCGGCATGACGTGCCATCATTTATTAAGATTTTATTTATTTATTAAAGAGATGGAGAGAGAACGCAAGTAGGCAGAGCTGCAAGCAGAGGGAGAGGGAGAAGCAGGCTTCCCGCTGAGCAGGGAGCTCAATGTGGGGCTCGATCCCAGGATGCCGGGATCATGACCTGAGCCGAAGGCAGCTGCTTACCCAATTGAGCCACCCAGGCACCCCAAGGTGCCATTTTTTATCTTGTGTAGGACTTGTGGGCCATATTACTGTGATGGGAAGAACGGGGAGGGGCATGTGGGAGAGTGGGTTCTGAAACTGTTGGATTGTGCTGGGTGAAAGATAAGCCCGCAATAATGAGACTTTTCCCCACTTGGGGACTTTCATCCACAAGTCAACACCCAGCACTATGGCCAGTCCTAATTGACTATTGGGATGGAACTCGGCCTAGAGAAATGAGGAGGATATTGGCAGAACTTCCTGGACACAGTATCAAGGAAAAGTCAGAAGGATTAAAGTATGGACATTGGAACTGATTTACCACATAAGACCCGAGAACCCATCAGGGGAGACTCTGCCTTTGTGAAGGCCACCAACATCTCTGAGATACTCAGTGATGACACACCTCTGTTGGCCTGGCGTGGACAGTGAGAAAGGTGCTACTATCAATGGGAATGACAGGATTCCAGAATGACAATGGCCAGGCAACTGCATTTAATTATCAAAGGAAGGTGAGTGTAATTAATGGGTTGTGAGCAAGGCTGAACTATCCATCAAGTTTCTTGATCCACAGGAATTTATCCGGAGAAATGGCTACTGGATCATAGTGTTACCAGTGGGGAAAAGATGAGGACAGCTGAGCAGGGCACCCTTATTTATATAATTAGAAGAGAATTCACGAGCTCATGAGCAGGCTAATGCCAGCTGTCATCATGGAAACCACATTCCTACTCAGGGGAAAGTTTCCAGGGGAATGTCGGCTCTCAGGATCAGAGCTCATTGTTTGAAAGGAAAGACGGGTCCCCTTAAGGAAGGACTTTGCAATACACCCTAATTCTATATATTAAAAATTTCCTCATTCCCCCAAGTACACTTGAGATCATATTCCAGAGTAACTATCCACCAGGATAGAAGAAAGACCCAGAATTTCCAAGGACTGTGTGACATGGGATCTCAGACAAGGCTGATTGAAACCAGAGGACATCACACCCTCCTCTGCCTAGAATAAAGGCTTATGGTGGCCAAATGATAATCAAGTCCAAGCTCAAATCTAGCGGATGATGGGCCTGTGAGTTTTCAGACTGACTCTGTGGCCACGAGGGGGGGATTGTGATAATGCAACAGATACAGTAGACACCTGGACACACCCTTTACTACCTGTACACTCTAACCAGATAGCTTCCTATTGCAAACATCAGTGAGTTTGTGTCTATGGTCTTTCTTTAGCAGCTGGCCTATGCATGGACAAGTTTGGATTTGCTAAAGAGATAATTCCAGGTCAGAGAAATGGGAATATCAGAATGTATTATGTCATGTTAGAGGCTCTATCAGCAGAACTATGTTCCCTAAGAGGTCCCATGTTTCATGTAAAACATGAAATGAATTAGTGAGAAGGCCACTGGATTATTGGGAATTTGAATGGTGGCCCAGAATTTGTGATAGGAGATGCAGTTATGGAATTGGGCTTCCTAGTGTTAATGGTGATAACAGGATTCTAGAATAGCAGAGCCCTTGGAACAGCCCTAAATTGTCAGAGACATATACCTATGGTTTATGTAGGAATATGTAGGACCCATAGGTATATGTAGGAATGGCTAATGATGATTATGTTCTTGGAGTGAGATAGATGGACAGTGTTGTGGACTGAATGCTTGTGTCTGCCCAAAATTCATATATTGGAATCCTAACCCCACCGTGTGATGACGTTATTAGGAAGTAGGGCCTTTGGGTGGTGATTAGGTCATCAGAGCGCCCTCATGAGTGGAACTAATGCCCTTATGAAAGAGACCCCATAGAGCTCTCTTGCCTCGACTGTCTTGTGTGGACACAGAGAGAATGTAGCCATCTATGAACAGGAATTAGGCCCTCAGTAGACATAGACTCTGCCAGTACCCCTGATCTTGCACTTTCCAGTCTCCATAACTGTGAGAAATAAGGTTTTGTTGTTGTTGTTCAAGTCATCAGTTCTACGTTGTTTTTGTTATAGCAGCATAAAGAGACTAAGACAGGCAGAAAACAAGGTATTGTTTGACTCACATAATCAAAAGATCAAGATCAGATATCAGAAGGCTGATGTCACTACCATAATAGAAAAGTTATGACCTTTCATCTGTTTCCAAACCTGAGAGAGTTCTAAGATCTGAGCCTAGGAATTGAAAAGGAGGCCAAATCTTGAGAAACCTTGAAATGCCACAACAAATATATATAGTGGCTGTTCTCCCAATCCTTTCTCCAAATAGGCCTTTAGTCATTGATGAGGCATCATCAGTATGGATTTCCCTAGAATATGGCAGAACCTTCACATTGCTCCCTGACTTGTAGAGTGAGAGTCATTAATTTTTTTTAAAAAGTGGGGAGGTGGGGAAGAAAAGCCAACTGGAAGTTTCTGAAACTACTCCCAACCCTTGGCTGAGAAAATAAATCAAGCCATAGTACATCCTGGGTGGAATGACAGATTACTATCTCCCCTTAGAGATTTAAAGAATGGGTAGTTGTTCCCATTCTACTTTCTATTTCACTCATGGGCATATGACCCTGTAGAACCCAGATGGATCATGTTGAATGATGGTGGACTACTATGTATTTAACTGAGAAGTAGTCCTAATTTTAGTTGCCCTTCCAGATGAACATAACCTCTGATAATTGGTATGTGGTTATAGATTTAGCAAATTCACTGTTTTTGAATTACATTAAGAATGAGGCTCAAGGCCTGGGTGGCTTAGTGGGTTAAAGCCTCTGCCTTCGGCTCAGGTCATGATCTCGAGGTCCTGGGATTGAGGCCCATGTTGGGCTCTCTGCCGGCGGGGAGCCTTCTTCTCCATCTCTCTCTGCCTGCCTCTCTCCCTACTTGTGATTTCTCTCTCTGCCAAATAAATAAATAAAAATCTTTTTAAAAAAACAAAGAATGAGGCTCAAAAGCAGTCTGCATTCATATGGGATGGAGAACAGCACAAACTCAGTCTTGTCCAGTCCTTGTTAATTCTACCGCTGGCAGTCGCTTGGCCACAGTTCCCCAGTAAAATAGAACTGAGAGAGAGAGAGAGAGATTTTTTTATAAAGGACTGGCTCATGTGATGTAGGAGGCTGTTGGCAAGCTGGAGACCCAGGAAAGCCAGAGTGTGATTCAGTCTGAGTCCAAAGGCTTGAGATCCAGAACTGATCGTACAAAATCCAGTCTGAGAGCAGGAGACCATGAGATGAGATGTCCAAGCTTGAGCTGTGAGGCAGAAAAAAGGGGGTGAAAATTCCTCCTTCCCCCACCTTTTGTTCTCTTCACACCCTCAACAATTGTATGGTCCCCACTCACACTGGAACAGGCAATCTACTTTGCTGAGTCCACCAATTCAAATACCAATCTCATCCAGAAACACTGTCATAGACATACCCAGAAAGAACGCCTACTATGGGCACCTCACGGCTAGTCAAGTTGACCCATAAAACTAACCATCACACTCAGTATCAAAATAGTCCAAGCAATGGTGTCCAACAAAAATATAAAAATACGTAATTTTAGTAACCACACTGAAAAAAAGTAAAAAAGCAAGGGAAGTTAATAATATATGTATTGACTTACTAAACATATCTAAAATATTATCAATTGCCATATATAATCAATATAATGATATTAATAAGATATTTTATGTTACTTTTTCATAACAAATCTTCAAAATCTGGTGTATATTTTATGGTTATAGCATATCTTAATTAACCACATTTCAAAGGCTGAAAAGTTACGTGGAGCTAGTGGCTACCACGGACACTGCAGATCTTAAGAACCCTTCACTGTGGGGACATTCTGCAGAACATCACACTAGGACGCTATACTGATGACATCATATGACCAGACCCAGTGAACAAGAAATGGCAGGTATTCTAGATGCCCTGGTAAGACACATACCATGCCAGAAGGTGGGATATAAGCTCTACAAAGATTCAGAGACCTGCCACATCAGTGAAATTTTTAAACGTGTTAGATATTTATGTAGAAAATAATTTAATTCACCAAAAGAGAGGTCTGGCCTCAGTTCTTGGCTGGTAGGCAGTCATCTCTAGGCTGTTGGAAAGTCATGCCAGATAGATATGTTGTATTATAACTAGGGCCAGCCATATTGTAACAGTGTGATTCGGGGTGGGACCTTTGGGTCATGTGATGTCAGTATGACCTGTCGAGGGGCTGCAGACAGAGGTTAGTTGCAAAGGCAACTGTTTGTGGGATGGAGTCCCAATCCTTCGAACACTAGCCTAGGGTCAACTTCTCTGGTTGGCATTACTCCATGCATGCTGTCATGTATCAATGCCAGGAGAGTAGAGCTCTCTCGACTCCATGGGGAGAGGACAACTGGAGGCTCTGTGTTTTGTACTTGCCCGGATTCTGCCTTATGCATTTCTTCCCTTGGCTGACCCTAACCTGTATCTTTTAGCATTTAGAAACTATAGCTGTGAAGGTAACAGCTATTTGTAAGTTTTGCAAGTCTTTCTAACAAATTATCGAAACTAAAGGTGATCTTGGAGATCCCCAAAAGGGTATCATAAGTGAGGTGATCATGTGCAGACACAGGGGGTGACTTTCATGTTATCATTAAGTGTTGATTTATCTTTGTCTACATATTTACCACTTTCTTTGTTCTGTATGTCTTGTAGCTCAGACTTTCCATCTGTTATCACTTTCTGTAAATTCTTTGGCAAATTCAGGTCTGCTAGTGACATTTTTTTCCTTCTGTTTTCATTTGAAAATGTCTTATTTTGTGTCATCTTTGAAATATATGGGTACAGGTTTTCAGGTGGCTAGTTATTTTTACCAGCACACTGAAGATTTAATTCCATAGTCATCTGGCTTCCACTGTAGCTGTTGAAAATATCGGATCTCTAAGTGTCACTCCTTTGAAGGTGATCTGTTTCCCCAACCCCCAGGTTTTTTTTTAAGATTTTATTTATTTATTTGAGAGAGGAAACTCATACAAGGCGGGGGCGGGGGGATAGACAGAGGGAGAAGGAGAAGCAGGCTCCCCACTGAGCAGAGAGCCCAATGTGGGGCTGGATTCCAGGACCCTGGGATCATGATCTGAGCTGAAGGCAGATGCCCAGCTGACTGAACCACCCAGGCACCCCGAACCCCCAGCTATTTTTAATAATTTTTTGTTGGGCTCCTGGGTGGCTCAGTAGGTTAAGCGTCTGGCCTTTGGCTCAGGTCATGATCCCAGGATCCTGAAATCGAGTGCTACATCAGGCTCCCCACTCAGTGTGGAGTTGGTGTCTACCTTTCCCTCTGCCCCTCTCTCCCCACTCATGTACACATACTCTCTCTCAAGTAAATAAAATCTTTTTTTTAAAAAATAATTTTTTGTTTATTTCCTGAAGTTTCATTGTAATAGTCTTTTTTTTAAAAAGATTTTATTTATTTATTTGACACAGAGAGCGATCACAAGTAGGCAGAGAGACAAGGGGAAGCAGGATCCCTGCTGAGCAGAGTGGACCCAGGACCCTGAGATCATGATCCTAGCCAAAGGCAGAGGCTTAATCCACTGAGCCACCCAGGTGCCCTCATTGTAATAGTCTTGGTGTGTATTTCCTTTTGTTTAGAGTTCATAGTGATTTTTTTTTAAGAGAAAGTGTGTGAGCAGGGGTGTGAGAGAACAAGCAGAGGGAGAGGGGGAGAGAAAATCTTAAGGAGGCTCCATTCCCAGGGTGGAGCCCAATGAGGGCCTCGATCTCACAACCCTGAGATCATGATCTGAGCTGAAATCAAGACTAGGACACTTAACCAACCAAGCCACCCAGAAACCCCTCAGAGTGATTCTTAAATCCATAGGCTGTTTTCTGTCTTCACTTCAGGAAAATTGTCAGCCATTAATGTTTCAAATATTTCCTCTGCTACATTCTCTCTTCTCTCCTTCTGGGACTCTGATCAACATACGGTAGACCTTATCACTCTTTTCTTCTCTATGACTCTCACCTTCACCGCATGCTTCCTTCTGGATATTTTCTTCTGACCTGCCTTCCATTTTACAAATTCTCTCTGTTATAACTCTGCCTATAGAACCAATGATTTAGTTCTTAGTTTCAGTTATTTTTCTTTTTCAGTTCTAGAATTTCTGGTTGCTTCTTTTTCATATACATTCTGTCAGTTTGTATAATTTTCAGTTCTCTGCCCAAATTTCCAATGTTCTTTTTTATAACCTTGGTCGTAATAGACATAATTATATTCAAATCTATGATCAATAAGTCCACGATCTAGAGCTCCCATGTCACTATTTCTATTGTTTATCATTTTTCCTGGCTTTTGTTCCCAGCATCTTATCTCCTCATGCACCTGATATCTGTGATCGTGTGCCAGACATTATGTTTGAACAATCATTTGTGGAAATAATTTGAGATGTTGGGTGGTATTAGCTTGTTCCATGTGGATTTTCATTTGCTTCCACCAGGCACCCAGGGCACTAGGAATCAGGATTTGCTTGATGTATTGCTGGGATTAGGATTTCCTGAGTCGTACAGAGGACTGGAAGCTGGGTTGCAATCCCTGTAAAGGGCTGGTTTACTTCTGATGTAGCTTTTTCAGAATCCTGATCCAAAGCAAGCTGGGGGCTCCAAGTTTTGTCCTAATGTCTGTGACATTATCAGAAGTCCCACTCAGCTAGCTTCTCCATCTCTTTTCCCTGAACAGGGATGCTCCCAGAAAAGCGGCCCTAACTGGGGACTTAATTCACTGGATTTTGTTTCTCTTCTCTCTCTCCATCTGATAATTCTTCATTGGCTTCTTACTGCCTCAATGGCTTGCAGTTTGGTTTTAGCTTTTCTTTTTCCGTTTTCCACAGCAGGTGGTTAGTCCAAATGACCTGCTTTACAGTTATTAGAAAATGGTTTACGATGCGGAGAAAGGGGAACCCTCCTCCACCGTTGGTGGGAATGCAAGCTGGTGCAACCACTCTGGAAAACAGCATGGAGGTTCCTCAAAATGTTGAAAATAGAATTTCCCTATGACCCAGCAATTGCACTACTGGGTATTTACCCTAAAGATACAAACGTAGTGATCCAAAGGGGCACGTGCACCCGAATGTTTATAGCAGCAATGTCCACAATAGCCAAACTATGGAAAGAACCTAGATGTCCATCAACAGATGAATGGATCAAGAAGATGTGGTATATATACACAATGGAATACTATGCAGCCATCAAAAGAAATGAAATCTTGCCATTTGCGACAACATGGATGGAACTAGAGCGTATCATGCTTAGCGAAATAAGTCAAGCGGAGAAAGACAACTATCGTATGATCTCCCTGATATGAGGAAGTGGTGATGCAACATGGGGGCTTAAGTGGGTAGGAGAAGAATCCATGAAAGAAGATGGGATTGGGAGGGAGACAAACCATAAGTGACTCTTAATCTCACAAAACAAACTGAGGGTTGCTGGGGGGAGGGGGGTTGGGAGAAGGGGGTGGAGTTACGGACATTGGGGATGTATGTGCTTTGGTGAGTGCTGTGAAGTGTGTAAACCTGGCGATTCACAGACTTGTACCCCTGGGGATAAAAATATATGTTTATAAACAATAAAAAATTAAAAAAAAAAGAAAATGGTTTATGAGAGGGAGATATATGCAAGGGGACTGCCAAAGGAGCCGTAAGACTGAAGGAAAAGGCCAACTAGTCCAGCTTAACAAGAAGTGGCTTATCAAGGGGACTTAGGGACAGAAGTGTTTCTTGGGCAGCTGTAAGACAAATGGATTTCCACAACCCCATTGCCAGTGAAAACTGCTTTTATAGTTTTAGAGGCTGGGAAGTACATGCCTATAGACCACCTGGGAAGAAATATTTGAGAATAGTTGTGTCATAGTCTTACCTCCAGAGCAGATCAAAGATGTTATACCCCTGGGGTGTATGTAAGGAAGTCTTTGTTATGCCTTTTTAAGGGATTATTGTCATATCTCCTACTTGTTTGGGGTTCCTTTGATGGGAAAAATGTTAACTAAGCTCCCATTTATCTGCCCTGATTAGACACTATAGAAGAAATAAATTACATTAAGCCCCAATTGCTTTTAGCTTTGATTAAAACTAAACTCAGAGGCCACAATTTTTCTTAGAGATAAATTTTACAAAGCTATGGATGCAAATGCTTTTGAGAATGGGAAACACTGGTTTAAGAATTAACCTTTGAGTGTTGATGAGAAATGTAAGTTACAGCAATACACATTCTGAGACTTGTCATAAATCTGAGTTTGGTTTTGGCTGCTTACTAATAAGATACGGGAGCTTTTTTTCCCCCTGTAGTGTCAAAAGATTTATTTGAATAATTTCCTTGAGGTTATGAATGTTTGATATAGACAGCCGCATTTGTTAGAATGTTTGCTATAGAATTTTTTGTTCAATTTGTAAAAAGTGTTTGTTATAGGAAATTACTTTTATTCACTGGCTTTGTGATAATTACCTGGCTGATTTTATCTCACTGATTTGTTGTAAATGATACAACTGGTATAAAAAGATCATGAGGGGGCCCCCTGGGTAGCATAGCCAGTCAAGTGTCTAACTCCTGGTTTTGCTCAGGTGGGGATCTCCTGGTGCTTGAGATCAAGCCCTATGTCTGGCTTGGTGCTTTATGTGGAGTCTGCTTGAGACTCTCCCTCTCTCCCTTTGCCCTGTTCTCCCTAAAATAAATAAATAAATAAATCTTAAAAAAAAGGACTGTGTGGATTCCCTTAAAATTAGGAATATAATGGGCATGTGGGTGAATCAGTCAGTTAAGCAACTGCCTTTGGGTTAGGTAACCATCCCATGGCTGTGGGATCAAGTCCTGCATAGGGTTCCCTGATCTGCAGGGAGTCTGTTTCTCCCTCTGCTTCTTCCCCACCCCAGTTTGTGCACATGTGTTCCATATCTCTCTCAAAAATAAATAAATGAATAAAAATAAATAAACTAACTTTAAAAAATTGGGACTATCATCAAAGGAATTCCTTCCAGTGAAAATTCATTTTGTTTTATGTGTATATTAAGGTGGCTTTCACAAATTAATTTAGAAATGCAATGCAGAATATCTGGTTTGCCACAACTGCGTATTCAGGCGAATGGAATACTCTCGCTTATTTTTATATTCTTGTTTTATTTTAATTTTATTCATCTGTGGATCATCAAGTTCCTGTAGATTAAATGGTAGTGTAATAGTACACTTAACGCTTCCCTAAGCGTATAAACACTTTAATGGGTGATGATTCAGAAGGCGTCTGCACTGCTAGGTATCATGCATTGCCTTCTATTTTCCCAATAAATAGACACCCCATGCTAGAATCAGCTGATTAGGTATGAACTACAGGTAGAAAGAAAGACAGGAGCAACTAGTATAAGCAAATAGCTTGGAGTCAGACTGACTGTGGTCGAAATCTTGTCTCTATCCCTTATTAGCCTTGTGCTTCCGGGGTAAGTTACTCTGAGCCTCAATGTCATCACCCATAAACTGGGGGTAATGACATTAGCCGTCTCATAGGGTCTTTTGGTGTGGGGGAGAACGTAAACGTAAAGGATGAAGTAAGGGTGTGATAGTAGGGGTGCCAGGATGGCTCAGTCAGATAAGCATCTGCCTTCAGCTCAGGTCATGATCCCAGGGTCCTGGGATCGAGCCCTGCATCGGATCCCCTGCTTGGTGGGAGGCATACTTCTTCTCCCACTCCCCCTGCTTATATTCCCTCTCTTGCTGTCTCTGTCAAATAAATAAACAAAATCTTTAGGAAAAAAAAAAAAAGACAAAGCACTTTGTATACGGAGAGCACAGGAGTACCTAAGAAACAATGACAGGGGTGCCTGGGTGGCTCAGTAGGTTAAAGCCTCTGCCTTCAGCTCAGGTCATGATTCCGGGATTGAGCCCCATGTTGGGCTCTCTGCTCAGCAGGGAGCCTGCTTACCCCCCCAACCCCACCAGCCTCTCTGCTTGTGATCTCTCTCTCTGTCAAATAAACAAATAAATAAATCTTAAAATAAAGAAAGAAAGAAAGAAAGAAAGAATGACAGGTATTACCACCTGAGAATACATATTCTGCTGCCCGGAGGAGTAAAGGCAGCTCCAGAATTTCTGCTACGAGGCACTCAAGAGCAATAATCACAGTGGAAGGCGGGGCTGGTCCTGCTTTTACATGGATTCTACGCTGAGTTAGAGAAAATGAGAAAGGGTTTGAGATTTGCAGGGATTAGAGCACTCCCCCTGGCTCCTGTCCAGTGATGATATTCAGGGATTTCTTGCACTCCTCCTTCAGTCCCAGGCAACTAGCCAGTCAACATAAAAGAAGGCGCTGCCAAGAGACTGGAATCCAGGGGGGGAAGAGAGAGAAGGGCCCCCTGCTTACACTTCTGCTAGATCCCACTTAATTCCCTTATATCAACTGCACATCAGCTACACTCTTCCTTGTCTTCAGCCAATCTCATTGAAGGGCAAGACCTTTGGTTTTATTGGCCACAAGACAGCAGAGTGGTCCTCCTGAGTGCAGGCTGGTTTACAACAGCCCTCTGATCCTGGAAGGACACTGCCCAAGTTTCCCTGTGGCCTCTGCAGAGGCCCCCAGGAGATAAACAGACATCCATTCTCAACACCAACTCAGGGCCACACTCCCTTTACCTAGGCAGCAAGAGGTTTGATCTTAGGCTCTGGAGGTAACTAAGTTTGAAATCCAGGATTCACCCCTAGTTAGATTGTGACCTTGCACAAGATACTTTAATGTGCCTAGTTTTCCCCACACCAAGACCCAGGGTCTATTCTTTTTTTTTTTTTTAAAGATTTTATTTATTTATTTGTCAGAGAGATAGAGAGAGCGAGCACAGGCAGAGTGGCAGGCAGAGTCAGAGGGAGAGGGAGAGGCAGGCTCCCCGCGGAGCAAGGAGCCCAATGCGGGACTCGGAGCAAGGAGCCCGATGCGGGACTCGATCCCAGGACGCTGGGATCATGACCTGAGCCAAAGGCAGCTGCTCAACCAGCTGAGCCACCCAGGCGTCCCCCAGGGTCTATCCTTAATCTGGAGGCTTTGGCACAGTAACTGCATAGAAAACTTTCAATAAGTATCAGCTGTGATTACTTTACAGGCCCAGGACCAAAACAAATCTATTAAGTTGCTCTAATTATATGGTGAAAAGACACCGGGTTTTAGTTACAGTCTCAAACACTGACACTCCATAATCTTGGACAAGTTGGACTTCTTTTAGGTCCCGTTTCCCCAACCGTCACATGATTTTACTGATTTAAAAAATACTCAGTGGACATTTATTGAGTGCTATCTTCTATATTCCTTCCCCAAAGGAGCCCACACAACACTTCAATTATTTCCCAATCGGCGCACTCACCCAGTGGTGAGGGACACTGAGAGGGCGGCGGAGACTTCGTTCCCCTCTGCTTTAGGGATGGATGGAGGGCCAGATTTACCCGGGAAAAGGCATTTGAACGAAGGTTGAAGGATCATTCACAAGTCGGCCTTGTAATTACTGGTGATGCTTTTATGTTACTGCCCCTTTCAGACTTAAGCATTCGTAGGATTTGGTTCTGAAAACAAGCCCACTTCTTTTTTATTGCCGAGGTCACTGTGATTGAGAAAGTCAGTGGAGCCGCATAAAACAGGTTATGCCTCCTCTTCCCCCTTCGAGGAACCGTGACCTTGCGGTATCCGCGCGACTGGGGGTGTGTGTTTGGTCTGCTCGCCTGGGCAAGCACGGGCTGCAGGTGCAGGGTGAAGCTGCTATAGTCGGCCTGTGCCTTTCAGCCTCACTGGAACCGAGAAACAGGAGGGCTAAGGGGGAGCGCAGCAGTGCTGGCCTCGCCTTGTGTACAAGGGCACGCTCTGAGTGCCCACGGCCGGACGCCCCCAGACCTGAGGCACCGCGCCATCCACTCCAGGGTCCGGCGACAGCGGGGAATGGAGAAGACTCCGGCTCCGGGAGGGTCAGTTTTGCGGGAACCGGATCGGCAACTCTCCAACCCTGGCAGCGACGCCGGACCTGGGAAAGGGCACAGGCAGCACGCGCGCAGGATCACGTGGGCGGGCTGGGCGCGTGCCCCGGCACCCACGAGAGGAGGCGGGGATGGGGGGCGGGGCCGGCGGGTCGGCCTCCCGTGAAGCCTCGCGCGGGGAAGGACCGGAACTCCCGGCGGGCGGCTTGTTGATAATATGACGGCAGGAGCTGCCTGGTCTTCTCGAGGAGGCGGTGGGGCCCACACCACGAAGAAGGGTCTCTTTTCAGGCTAGTGCGGCGGCCACTGCGGACCCGGAAGTCCGGGCCGGTTGCTGAATGAGGGGAGCCGGGCCCTCCCCGCGACAGTCCCCCCGCGCCCTCCGCCCCGACCCGGGCCCCGCCATGTCCTTCTTCCTAAGGAAAGGTAGCAGAGGGGGCTCCGGCTGGGAGCCAGGCCGGGCTTCAGGGGCGGCGGTGGGGTAGGTGGGCCTGCACGGGCTTTCCTCCCGGTGGTGGCGAGGCCCTCGGCCTCCGCGCAGACGCCCCCTGCGTGCCTTGCTTTGCTCCCGGACTCTGCAGGGAGGGAGAAGGTGGCCTCCTCGCGCGAGGTCAGAGGAGAATTATCTCGCTGGTCCAAAAGTGTTTGCCAGAGCCCGTACAAGTTAATGCCTGTTTGCGCAAACCCAGTTTTCGCGTTTGTGTGCTGTGTGTCTATAAACGGTGGATCCAGAAGAAGGAAATTCCTTTAGTACCTTGTTACGGAAGTCTCTGACTTTTTAGAATACTGAGGGTTTTCTATCTAAAAGCAACATGTGAAAAAGCTCTTTTCTTCAACTGGTGCTATTTTCTAGTTTCCCCTTTTTTGGGGGTGGGGTGGGGGATCCTGCAGTTCCTAAATAACATTACTTACAGCTGAAAGTTCCCTAATGAAGACTTATTTCTTTTGATGACTTAGCAAGTCAACTTAACTGTTGCAGCGCTCACTTTGTAAACGAAATTTCCGATTTTCAATTTTAATAGCTGCCCAGTTTTTAAGCAGAGGCAGTTTAGTTTTGATCCTGGATAAAGTTGTTGTGTTGCATTTAAAGTATATATCCAGAATGAACAAGTGTAGGTCTTTTTGGGTGATAATGGTTCTTTAAGTTTTGTTATTTAAGAGAAAAGGTATCAGAGGGGGGAAAAAACACAAACCACTAAACCTTATCAGAGGCTTGGGTTCACATGACTGCTCTGCTACTGACTGTCACCTGGGATAAAAAAAAAAGTGTTAACCCACTTTTTTCTCCTCTCTCAACCAAGAATTAGGTGGTTCCTAAAGGCCCCATTCAGATATGAATTCAAGAATTCTTTTTAAGTACGTGCAGAGTTTTAGTAACTGATGTCATGGTGAGTGAATGGTACTGTGAGGAATGAATGAAAGCTCTGCTGAATGAAGGAAACCTGTAAAATGGTACAAGGAAGCTTTGTTGATAATGTACCTTGGTGTAGTTTATCGCTCTAATTTGTTTGACAGTGTTGAAGTGGTTTTTTTTTTTTTAAGGGGGAAAGAAAGCATTCTGTGTATAATGAGGCAGATTGCATGTTACATAATAGACTGTTGTCTCTGTCCGACAAATATTTTTGAATGTCTGCTGCTTGGCAGGCACTGTGTTAGGCCCTCATTATTAAGCACTGAACAAGAAAATGTCCCTGCACCTATGTACCTTCTTGTCTGCTGGGGCCAACAGACAATACATTTCTCTTTTAATACCTGTGTGTATTTACAAATTGATAACATGACAGAGATGAGGTGAGAGGAGAAGCATATTTTGGTTTGATGTTAGAGAGGGGCCTCAGCAGGTGACCTTGGAACTTAGAGCCAAGGGCTCAGTAGGAGTTACGAGAGGCTAGGGAAGAGCATGTCCAAAGGTTGTGAGTCAAGGACGAGTTTGGTGTCCTTCAAGAAAGGAAGGAAGGCCACTGTGATTTGGGCTTGGAGAGATAGACAAGATTCAGAGCTTTGTAGGCCATAGTTGGGTTTTATTTCAAATGCAGAGACATTATTTCAATTTATTATTATTCTTATTTTTGAAAGAGAGAGAGCGCGAGAGGGATAGGGGAGAGGGCGAGAATCTTAAGTAGGCTACATGCTCAGTGTGGCGCTACTTCGGGGCTGGATCTCATGACCCTGAGATGGTGACCTGAGCTGAAATCTGGAGTCAGACACTTAACCCACTGAGCTACCCAGGCACCCCTTAGAATTTTTAAAGAGGAGTGATTTGATATTATGTTATAAAAAGATCATGGTAGTTGCTTTTTGCAGGCTGAATGTGGCAAGAGTAGAAGCTAGATGCTTCTGTTTAGGGATCCCATCCAGTCTTGAAATACCATTTTTAAATACCACCTATATGCAGACGACTCCTGAATTTACATCTCCAGCTTGAATTCTCTCCCGAGTTAAGAATGGTATATCCAACTGTTGGTCCACTTTATACCTCTACCTAATAGATACAGTATATCTGTTAATAGAAATAATAGGCTGACAGATGGCTGGCTCTTTGAGTTACTGTACCAAAATTTAACTCCAGATTTTTTGTCACCTCAGTAAATTGCATTTCTGTTCTTTTACTTGCTCAGTCTAAAACTTTAGTACCTTCTTGAACCTTTCTTTCTCTCCTGTATCTACATAAGCAAATCTGCTAAGTCTACCCCAGAACGTAACCAAACTCAGCATCTTCTCACCATCCCTGACTATTAACTCCCTGGTCTAGGTGGTCATCCCTGTAGATTGGACAGTTAAGTCCTCTGAGAGGATGTAACTCAAATCTCAGCTTAAAAATTAGAGGAAGCTGGTTTTATGAAAGTAGAGAAAATGGGTGCCTGGGTGGCTCAGTTGGTTGAGCGTCTGACTCTTGATTTTGACTCACATCATGATCTCAGGGTCGTGAGATGGAGGCCTGTGTTGAGTCCCTAGCTGAGCAGAGAGCCTACTTGGGATTCTCTCTGTCCCTTTATTTCTGCTTCCCACCGCCACCTCCCCATCCCCCATCCCCTGCCAGCACTTGCTTGCTCACTTGCCTGCTCTCTCAAATAAATAAAATCTTCAAAGGCAAAAAGGAAATAGAGAAAGCAGAGTTATTTTGCTGTAGGCTTCAGTTTGGTTTCCCTTTTTCCAACCTTGACCCCTATCTCTTCAAATTTCTTCAGTAGCTTTCTGTACATGGCCCCCTTTAATCTTGTTCCCATTTCTTCTCTGTGTTCATCTCCTGCTCTCCTTTTCCTGTTTTCTGTTTCCTTTTCACTGTTTTTTATATTGGCCTCTTTGTTGTCAAATACGTTCCTGCCTCAGGGCCTTTGCACTTAATTTTTTTTCCCCTCTGCCTAGAAACCTCTTCCCACAGGTACCCACTATTGTGTTCTCTCATCTCCTTGACATCTTGGTGAGGCTTTGTCTGTCCATCCTACTTTTAACATTGCAGTCCCCAGCCCTTGCACTCCTATCTTACCTACTTTCTCCACAGCATTTATCACCCTCTACTTTTCTATGTATTTTATTAAGATGGAAGCTGATTTTGTTCACAGCTGTATCCCCATGTGTAGGTCAGTTCCTGGGCATAGTTAGGAATTTGGTAAATACTTGTTGAATAAATGAATAAAAACAAAAAATATCTGCTAGTAAAAAGTGCTGAACAGGGAATTTAAACTGATGTGGGAGTAGATCACAGGACAGCAGTATTTGTTCAGATATAAAGGAAGGCTTGTCTGAGAAGATGGTATTTAGTTTGAGATCTGAGTGAAGGGAGAGAGCCAGCCTCACAAAAGATCAAAGGAACTGCATTCTAACCAGAGAGAACTAGAAGTACAAATGTCTGAAGGCAGCAATAGCTGGGTGCGTTTAAGGAACCTGAAGAAGGCTGGAACTTAGGGGGTATAGGATATGCTTTGGAGACAGAAATAGCATAACTTGAACAAGTGATTGGAGTGAAGAAAAACTGGGAAAGTTTTGGGCTTACAGCATGGGGCAGGAAGAATTAAGAACTGTTTTTGGCAATTAGGACTTTGTGTAACAGACATCCATGTGGATACGTCAAGGAAGCAGTGGGATGTATGAATCTGTAGTTCTAGGAAGAGGTCACAACTTGAGATACGGGTCTGGCTTTAGAAATATTTTGCAGGGGTACCTGGGTGGCCCAGTCGGATAAGCCACTGCCTTCAGCTCGGGTCATGATCCCAGGATCCTGAGATCGAGCCCCTGCATTACACTCAGCAGGGAGCCTGGTTCTCCCTCTTCCTCTGCCTGCCACTCCCCCTGCTTGTGTGCTCTCTCTCTGTGTTAAATACATAAATAAAATCTTCAAAAAAAAAACATTTTGCATAACTGATGATTAATGACATGGGACTAAATGAGATCGCCTAGAGAATACATAAAATGTGAGGATTAGTTATGTTGAAAGGCTAAGGCTATTATAACAAAGATACACTGAAGTGTAATGGTTCAAAAAAGATAGATTTTTTTTATTACTCTCTTGAATTTAACAGTCCAAGTTTATTGGGTGGCTTTGCTTCACAGTCATTCAGGGATCTTTCCTCCCATATTGTTACACCTCTTTCCCTTGGGGTGTGGTCTGTTGTCAAAGCTGGGTCATAGCCTCTTCTGTCTGTTCTCAGTCCCCTGATCCATGGTAAGGAGGAAAGAGAAGCTTTGGCAGGAAAGTGGCACAAAATTATTTCTATTCATATTCTGTTGGTGAGAAGTTAGTCATATGGTCATAGATAACTGCAAAAGCTTCTGGGAAATGTAGAGTAACTAGCCACCTAGTAGCTAGCGAATAGGCTATAGTCCTCTTGCTAGAAAGAGGAAAATGAGTTCTGTGGCCAGGTAGCATTTCCTGCCATACTGTACACAAGAACAGAGCCTTGGTGAAAGTTCTGGAGTTAAGCCAGCTTTTAGAAGTTAAATTGAGGGGCACCTGGGATGGCTCAGATGGCTGGCCTTTAACTGCCTTTAGCTCAGATCATGATCTCCAGGTCCAGGGATTGAGCCCCATGTCACTTCCGGTTCTACAGAGGTCTGCTTCTCCCTCTTCTTCTCCCCCTGCTTGTACTCTGTCTGTCTGTCTGTGTCTCTCTCTCTCAAAAGAATAAATCTTTACAAAAAACTTTTTAAAAAAGTTAAATAGAGGAACATGAGCCATTGGCAAAGGGGAATCAAAAATAAAATACCAGGGGCACCTGGGTGGCTCAGTGGGTTAAAGCCTCTGCCTTCGGCTCAGGTCATGATCCCAGGGTCTTGGGGTCGAGCCCTGCATCAGGCTCTCTGCTCAGCGGGGAGCCTGCTTCCTCCTCTCTCTCTGCCTGCCTCTGTGCCTACTTGTGATCTCTGTCAAATAAATAAATAAAAGCTTTTAAAAAAAAGGTACATGCGTGGAGAAAGATATACCTTAAAAAAAATACCAGTTATAAAGGAGTGTGATATCATGGAAGCTAAGAGAAGATAGTGTTTAAAAAAGAAGGGTGTGTTGTGTTGAATGTCACTTGCAGGATCAAGATGAAATAACTACTTAGTTTGATAATGTGGAAGTAATTGATGACTTTTGAGAGAGGTATCAGTATCAGTGGAATGGGTTGGAGGGAGAAGGTGAAGTGTGGAAAAGTAGCAAGAGTAAAAACACCCTTTTCAAGAAACTGCAGTGAAAAGGAACTAAAAGGGGCTCTTGGGTTAAGCGATTTTTTTTTCTTTTTTTAAGATAAAAGATGCTAGAACATGTTTGTATGGTGATAGAAATGATCTGGTAGAGAGGGAGAAAATGATACAGAAGAGAGAGGTGTTACTTGAGGCAGTAAAGTTCTTGAGAACTCCTGAAGGATGGGATTAAAGCTCGACTCTACCAAGATTTGGTTAGGGTATGCTGCCGTTGGGAATGGCAGTTGGTAGGACTACTTATATAAAGTTTAAAAACCTTCAATCAATGCTATATGTTGTTTACAGATACAGAAATATGTTAATGAGTAAAACTGTAGGTGGAGACAATAATCTATTTTATGAAATTATCTCCCTGGGGAGAAGGGGAAATCCAATCAGGGAGAGAATTAATTTTCACATGCATGTCTTCTTTTGAAAAATTTTTAGAAGCAAATGTAGCATAATCTTAAGATTTGACAAACCCGAGTATTACTCAGATTAAATTCTAGTATTGTCTTTGTTTTAGATGTTTCATAATACAAGGAAATAAAGAAACAAGAAAAAGTATAGTTAGCAATATAGAATAATGTAGTTGAAATAAACCTAAATCAGTAGTCACAATAAATGTAAAGACTGTATGGCTAAAAGACAAAAAGTTAGGCTGGATAATAAACCAAAATCCAGCAATAAACTACTGGGAACACAACTAAGACATAAGGACATAGAGAAATTGAAAATAACTGGATGGAAGGATATAGCAGACAAATGTCAACCAGAAGAAAGCTATTTGGCAGATGACATACTTGAAACAACAAAACATCATCAGGGATAAAAAGGTGACTACATTATGATAAAATGAAAACGGTAGTAGGAAGATAAAACTCTGAACTGCTTTGCACCTAATATCAGTCTCAAAATACATAAAGCAAAATATACAGAATTACCAGGAGAAATCAACAAATTTACACAGTTTTTTTTAAGATTTTATTTATTTGACAGACAGATCACAAGTAGGCAGAGAGAGAGAGAGGAGGAAGCAGGCTCCCTGTTCAGCGGAGAGCCCGATGTGGGGCTTGATCCCAGGACCCTGGGATCATGACCTGAGCTGAAGGCAGAGGCTTTAACCCACTGAGCCACTCCGGCGCCCCAAATTTACACAGTTTTAAGAATGATCTTCTTCAGACATCTAGAGCAGTAATCACAATAAACAGAAATGGGCTGTCCCAGTGAAAAGACTAGATTCCTCCTGTATGCCATTTAGTATAACAAGGATCATTCCATCAGAAAGGATGAATACCCAACTTTTGTAGCAATATGGACGGGACTGGAAGAGATTATGCTGAGTGAAATAAGTCAAGCAGAGAGAGTCAATTATCATATGGTTTCACTTATTTGTGGAGCATAACAAATAGCATGGAGGACAAGGGGTGTTAGAGAGGAGTAGGGAATTTGGGTAAATTGGAAGGGGAGGTGAACCATGAGAGACTATGGACTCTGAAAAACAATCTGAGGGGTTTGAAGTGGCGGGGGGTGGGAGGTTGGGGTACCAGGTGGTGGGTATTATAGAGGGCACGGCTTGCATGGAGCACTGGGTGTGGTGAAAAAATAATGAATACTGTTTTTCTGAAAATAAATAAATAATTAATAATTAAAAAAAAGTATCATAAGAAGGTTAAAAGTAAAAGGATGGGAAAATATATCAGGGATATTAGACAAAAAGAAAGCTAATATAGTCTTCACAATAGCACAAAACAAAAAGTAGGGAAATTTTAAGTTTTGGAATGGAAAGGAGACAAAGGAATCGTTAGTCCCAGATAACATAATTGCATATATAAAAAAACTGAAGAAGATCTACACTCATACTTTTAGAACTCATAAAATTTAAAAGAGTTCAGCTGGGTTTTAAAAATATATGTGTTTATATGGGATTATTTAAAACTCAGTTTTACCACTATATGCCAGTAAAAACAAAACTAAAATCATTATAGAGTTTACAAAACCTAATTTGACATGAAAGAAGACCCAGATAAATGGAGAGGTATACTATGCTCATGGATAGAAAGACTCAATCCCAGAAAGATGTGAACTCTCCCCCACATTAATCATTCAGTCAGTGCTACTTTAAAAATTCCTATGGGGGTTTTAGGATCAGGACAAGTTGACCCTATAATTAATAGAGCAGGTAGTTTTGTAAGAGACTAAGGTAGAGGACTTGGCCCTGTCAAAGGCTGATTATATGGTTAAGTAATTAAGACTGAAATTAAATGCCCAGGAACAAACCCATGTATGTATGAGAACTTGGTATATAAAGAGTTCCTGTTTAGTTGAGAAAGGTTGGACTAATCAGTAAGTGATGTTTGCTGTCCCTCTGGCAGAAAAATAATTAGGATTTTTCTATGTCGTATCATATACATCAGGGGTCAGTTAATTTTCTGTACAAGACAAGATGGTGTCCTTGTAGCCATAGATTATATGTTAACAAATGGACATGGCTGTGTTAAACTAAAACTTTATTTATAAAAAACTGAAGGTGGGCTTGATTTGGCCCATGAGCTGTAGTTTCCCAATATCGACAAACAAATAAATACAGGCAGATAAGAGCCCAGAATTCTAAAAAGCAAAATTTGAAATCATATGGAAGAAAATACAGAGGGGAAAAAAAATCTGATCCTGGGCTAGGAAAGGATATCTTTAAGACATAGGAAAATACAATCCACATAATGTAAATTTGGCTACATTAAAATTTAAAGCTTCCATACAATAAAATACACATAAGGTATTTGCAACACCAAGGATTAACATCCAGAATATGAGTGGAATTTCTGCAAATAAGTAAAGGACAAAGGAATTGAGTAGCCAGCCCATAAAAGAAGATACCTAAATACCCAATAAATACAAAAGGATATTTCCTCGGAGGAACTCAAGGAAATGAATTAAAAATACCATCAAATACCATTTGAAAAATATTAATTAAATGGCCACTTTCATTAAAACTGCCCATCACTGGTTACCTATTAATTCTACTTATAGTGTTTTATCCTAGAGAAGTTTTTTTTAAAGATTATATTTATTTATTTGAGAGAGAGAGAGAGCGAGAGAGAGCGCGCACAAGCAGGGAGAGGGGCAGAGGGAGAAGGAGAGGCAGACTCATGGCTGAGCTGGGAGTCTGATGTGGGGCTTGATCCCAGGACCTGAAGATCATGACCTGAGCTGAAGGCGGATGCTCAACTATCTGAGCTACCCAGGCACCCCTCCTAGAGAAATTCTTACATATAAACTACATAGGAAGACATGTACTAAAATAAATCAATAAAGGTGTATTTTAGAAATTCAGCAGCTAAAATGAAAGTACTAGAGCTACATGAATGCATCAGTATAGACAAGTCAAATTATGGGATGAATACAAGTTTCAGATATGTGTAGAAGAATACTATTCATTTCATTTTTAAAGATCTATAGAATAACTGCGTGTTTTACACTCAGGTAGTAATAGTGTAAAAACATAAATGGTAAAAAACACATCCAATTTAGGGAAGTATTTATCTCTGGGAAGGGAAGAGTAGTGGGATCAGGTAGTGAGTCATAGGACCCTTTATATAATATTTGGGGGGAAAAGGCAAGTAAGGCAAAAAACACTAATGTGGTTATTGTCGGATTGTGTGTGTACTTGTCTGTTTCAAGTATTGACGAGATCTGATTGATGAGAATGTATTGAAGGTGACAAAAGTGGAAATGTGGAGGTATGTTTTAGTGGTTAAAATCCGTTGGTCTTAGAAGTGTTTTGGGTGTGGGAAGTAAAGGAGAGACATGTTAAGAATGACTCCAAGATTTTTGGCCTGAGAAACTGGGGTGGGAGTGTCTGTCATTCATGAGAAAAATGAAAAGTGAAGTAAACCAGGTTTGGGAAGAGATGGTATGTTCCATTTTGGACGAGTGTAATTCTGGAAGAGGATGGGTAGATGGTTAACAAAATGAATTTTAAGGTCAGGAAGGTTTTACACTAGAAATAGAAATTCAGGATTCATAGCTTGTCTGTGGTATTGAAAGCCTTCAGAATGGGTAAGCTCAGCCAGGAAATACACATGTGTACGTAGTGAAAAGAAAAGGTGCCCAACTTTCTCTGAGAAACTCTCAGTAGGTAGAAGTTGACCAGGCAATAAACTGAGAAGGAGCAGCTGGAAACCAGGGAGTCGAGTGCCTTGGAAGTCCAGACAAGTTCATGTTTCAAGTAGGAGAAGCAGTCAGTTTGCAGATGCAACCCAGTTGCTTCTACTACATTACCTTATTATTATTTTTTTCTTTCCAACAGCAGTGATCAGTACCTGAAATGATAATTTTTGTTCATGTTTGTCTCCACATTCTTGTATGTAGACTTCTTGAAGACAGGACTGTTCCTTCCTGAGCCAGGACAATGTCTAGCACATAAGAGGCACTCACATACTTGTTGATGGATTAATTTATCTGATACTTTGAGAGCTTGTTATTTCCTGCTACTAGCCTTTCAAAAGGTGTTGACTGTTGAAGAGCACATGTTGAGATTTTTATTTTGATAGGCTTTTCATGGTGGGGTTAAAGAAAATTTAATGTTGGAAAAAAATACAAGAAAAGTAAGGAAGGTTAAAAATAGTCTTAGTGTCAGATCCTGTAGGAGTTCACGCTTTGCTTAAGCTGCCATGTACCTTCCTTTCTTGGATATTACATTGTTAGCATATTTGCAGTAGAATTTCTACTGTTTTGTATAATGGAGAAGAGACTGTGTAGCACTTTAAGAGAAGTTGTTAAGCCTTGAGTATTAGATATTTAGATTATAAGTTTAGAATGTTTTTATTTGCTGCTATGAGAGGAATACACAAAAAGTAAGATACGATACACAAAGAACTCTTTTTCTTGAAGACGCAACTAGTGGCACATTTTAATAATATTAGTTA
Organism: Neogale vison; assembly: GCF_020171115.1. Classification (NCBI taxonomy): domain Eukaryota; kingdom Metazoa; phylum Chordata; class Mammalia; order Carnivora; family Mustelidae; genus Neogale; species Neogale vison. The sequence continues at coordinate 6,644 of NW_025334922.1, read as the reverse complement.
ACATCCTAAATTAACCTTGTACCTCATACTCTTCTGGGCTCTTTTTAATTTTTTTTTCACTCATAACCCTCTAAGGTAGATGTTGTTATTACTGTTATTTCTGTTCTAAGTTATCAATCAAGGAAATTGAGTCCCAGAGAAGTAAAGTAACTGGTCCATGGTCAGAGGGCTGTGTAATAAGTTGGAAGCTAGATTTGAACCCAGGTATTGTGACATTGTCTCTCCATTAGCACGCTCAGTGCTCTTGACTGAACGATGTTCAAGGGTCACTTCCTTTCCCCTGACAACTGTCTCGCCCTGTCCCCCTCTAAGGTGTTATTCCATTGTTGTACAGCTGTGAATATTCATCTGTTAGAACAAAGCTTGTCTAATTTTTACATTGTACAGATGGGATCTTTTTGACTGTAGAAGTTGGTCATGATGCTTTTTTATCTTCCAGTGAAAGGCAAAGAACAAGAGAAAACCTCAGATGTCAAGTCAGTTAAAGGTGAGTTCAGTGGCGTTCCATTGTGTTAAAAAAGTGATGTGCTTTGCATTTACAGGCTATTTAAACCTGTTATCTTCCCCCCTCTTTTGCCATTAATCATCTCTGCCTTCTTTTGTAATTATTTATGATTGTGACTTATTTCCTTGTTCGACCTGTATATTCTTCAGCACCCTGCATATATGATAGGCTTTTGCTAAGCACTTGTTGGCTGTCCTAGTGATATAGTAAACCAATGCCCTCCATTAATCACATGTTTGATTGTTCACTAGAATTATTGAGTTGATTTCATTATTTTTTTAACTTAAAATCAGTGAATTAACATTGAGTGTATTGTTAGCGTCAGAGGTAGAGTTTAGTGATTCATCTGTTGCATATAACACCCAGTGCTCAGGATTAGATCAGGTGTCCTCCTTAATGTCTATCACCCCGTTACCCCATCCCCTCATACCTCCCCTCCAGCAACCCTCAGTTTCTTTCCTATAGTTGAGCATCTCTTATGGTTTGTAGTTGACTTTATTTTTTAAAAAAGCAAAAAAAACGAGGGGTACCTGCATGGGTTGAGTGTCTGGCTCTTGGTTTTGGCTCAGGGTCGTGAGGTCAAGCTCTGTGTTGGGTTCCCGGCTTAGTGTGGAGTCTGCTGCAGACTCTCTCTCCATCTGCCCCTCCCCACTGTGCTCACTCTCTCTCTCTCTCTAAAATAAATAAATACATCTTTTTTTATTTTTTAAAATTTATTTTATTTGAGAGACAGAGAGAGCACAAATGGGAGGAAGGGCAGAGGAGGGGAAGCAGACTCCCCGCCAAGAAAGGAAACAGATGCAGAGATCGATCTTAGGACCCTGGGATTATGACCTGAGCTGAAGGCAGAGGCTTAACTGACTGAGCCACCCAGGTGCCCCATAAATAAATCTTTAAAAACAAAACAGAAAGTGCCTGCTGGGTGGCTCAATGGGGTAAAGCCTCTGCCTTTGGCTCAGGTCATGATCCCAGGGTCCTAGGATCGAGCCCCATATCAGGTTCTCTGCTTGGCAGGGAGCTTGCTCCCCGCTCACCCCACCCCCGGCCTACTAGTGATCGCTGCCAAATAAATAAAATCTTAAAAAAACAAAACAAAACACAAAAACAAAAAAACCCAAAGTGAAAAATACTCTGAACTCAGCTGACAGCTCTGGAGTAAAGAACTTCCACTTACAAGGCTTGGCTTCCTGTTGTTTACCCGGAAGTATGGATCATTACAGTTTTTACTTCTCTGTTACTTTGGATGAATGGTCTTAACTTAAATTTATCCAGAGTACTTTATTGTAATCAGTATATTATCTATGTTTATAGGCTAGAGCATGCTTCTTTAGGTTGTAATCTCTACTATAGCTTTGACTGATTTTATTATATTAATTACAAAGATTGGAATGGAAAATTATAATGGAAATTGTTTATATAGCCATTAATGTAAATTTCATAAATAAAATCTATTTACATGAGATCTATAGATTGCTACTTAGACTTTTTTTTTAAGATTTTATTTATTTATTTGACAGACAGAGATCACAAGTAGGCAGAGAGGCAGGCAGAGAGAGAAGGAAGGGAAGAAGGCTCCCTGCTGAGCAGAGAGCCCAATTCGGGGCTCGATCCCAGGACTCCGGGATCATGACCTGAGCCGAAGGCAGAGGCATTAACCCACTGAGCCACCCAGGTGCCCGCTACTTAGACTCTTTTTCAGATGTTTGTATCTTATGTGGCTAGCATTGAGTATTAACCATTTATGCTCAGTTTGCTGGAGAGTGACTAATTATAACTTAAGAGATTTGTAATATTAGGGAAGAGCTAGGGTACTTTACAGTCTTATTTTCTGCTTACTTCTGTTAATTTTAAGCCAGGTGTTTATGAACCGTGTTGGTTCATACTGCTTTCCTTAAGCAGAATTTGATTGACTTTGATAAAGACTTCAAGCCCTTAGCAAGCAGCATGTGTAAAGATGAGATCCGAATGTAGAAGGAAGGGGTTTGATGTCTCAGGCACTTTAGATTTCTCAGGTCTTCTACTCTAAACTGCTACTAACAGTGTGACCTTGGGAAGACCTGTAACCTTCCTCGGATTCTTCATTTGTGGAGTGAGAGGGTTGGCCTGCCTAACTTCTGAAACTGTACCTGGCTAAAAATATTCCATGTTCCTACCCTGTGACAGTACATAATCTGTGCTTAGCATTCACTGGCTTACCTTAGAATCTTACAGAACAGAATCTTACAGAATCTTCCTTTCATAGGAAACAGGCCCTCAAGAAGTTTGCAGTATGATTAGAGCTTAGACGTGGAATAGTAGCAAATACACCAACATACTAATAACAACCATTTCTTGAACAACTTTTCTGTTATAGGCATTAGCCAAAAACTGAGGCTAGGCAAAAAAAAAAGACTTGGCTCCTGTACTCACTGAACTTACAGATTGATAGGGGAGAGGAACATTCATCAAGTGAGTCCACAGATGGCATGGGCTGGATCTACAGTGATGAAAATAAAGAGAGATGGAGTGATCAGTTCAGAGCAAAAATGGATAGAACTTTGTTATTGATTAAATAGGAGGTGTAAGGGATAGGAAGGTTCCAGATTAACACCTACTTTTCTGGCTTGCCTAACTGTGTGACTGGTGGAGAACCAAGTTGGGAAATTATATGTTCAATTTTGGAATGGTGGGTGGGAGGTACTTGGAGACATTTACATATATTATTTTATCCACATAATTCTAGAGTCTGAGTTTCCAACCAAAGGTAAAAGGGTGATTTTTCTAGAGTCTGGCAGACCAAAGCTCAAGTTCTGCCTGTTGAAACAACTACTATCTCATTGACATGTATCAAGTATTTAACTTTTGTCTTTCTGCATCTCAAAAATGAGGAAAATAGGGGTGCCTGGGTTAAAGCCTCTGCCTTTGGCTCAGGTCATGTTCTCAGGGTCCTGGGATTGAGCCCCTATCGGGCTCTCTGATCAGCAGGGAGCCTGCTTCCTTCTCTCTCTCTCTCTCTCTCTGCCCTCTTGTGATCTCTGTCAAATAAATAAATAAAAATTTTAAAAAATTTGAGGAAAATACTGGTCTTGCAAAAATTGGTGTAAGAGATAATAATGAAGTAATATACCCTCCAAAAAATGTGTATCGAGCCCCCAGTACAAGTAGTACCAGAGGTACTACTCTGGTAGCTCTTGTAGCAGAAGAGGCCCTGAACATGATGGCTTAGTTAGATGAAATATTGTGAGGAGTTCAGAGGAATTTGAGATCAGCACGTGGTTTTTGAAGTGTAGGGAAGGGTTTGTAGAAATGGGACTTAATCTATATAAAAGTTGAATAATAAGGATTTGAGTGAAAGAGGCAGTTCTTTCTCTTTTCCCTAACGGCCCAGCCTCTTCTTTGAGTATATATTGGGCAAAGGGACCTTCAGACAAGTAAGGGGGTATTTTCACAGAAGATTGATACCCAGTTGTAAGGACCTTAGAGACCAGAACAGAGAGTTTAGACAGAGAACCTAGGGAGCCTGTAGGCTTTGAGTAGGATGTTGATGCTTTATATACGGTATTTGTGAAAGGTAAGGCCAGGTGTCAGATGCAGGTCAGGGCTTACTCCCTGGGGCTCCAGTTCCATAGAAATGTACCCTATGAGCTGCTGCAGAGAGGTCCAGAGTGTGAGTGAGACGTTCCCCTTGAGTCAACCAGAGTTACTAATAACTGGTTTTTTTTTTGTTGTTTTTTAATGTATTTATTTATTTATTTGACAGAGAGAGACATAGTGAGAGAGGGAACACAAGCAGGGGCAGGATGGCGGTGTGAGAGGGAGAAGGAGTCTCCCCACCGAGCAGGGAGCCCGAAGTGGGGCTCAATCCCAGGATGCTGGAATTATGGCCTGGGCCAAAGGCAGATGCTTAATGACTGAGCCACCCGGACGTCCCCTAATAACTCTTTTTAAAAATCTCCTTTAGATATCTGTTTAGATTTTAGGTACCTATTTTATCTGGTTTTATTTATTTTAACAGATGTGTCAGGGTCTCAAGTTTATTTGTGGGGAAAAAGAGGAGTACTTACAGGTTTAAATAATCTTTTCAGAAAAGTTGGCTCTAGTAATAATTAAAAGGTTTGAGAGTAAATGTTTCTAGCAAAAAGAATAAAAGAGCAGAGAGCCTCAGGAGGAGGAGTCAGGGAAGGAGACCATTTCCGACATGGTGGGCATTTTTAAAAATTTCTTTTTTAAGATTTTACTTATTTGTTAGAGAGAGAGCACAAGCAGGGAGAGTAGCAGGCAGAGGGAGAAGCAGGTTCCCCACAGAGCAGGAAGCTCTGTGTATGGAACTGCGTCCCAGGACTCTGGGATCATGACCTGAGCAGAAGGCAGACGCTTAGCCGACTGTACCACCCAGGTGTCCCTTCTGTCCTTGCTATAGCAATGCGCTAGGCCAACACTTTTTAAAAACCTTTACTAAGAGTCTTTAATATTTGTATGGAATAAATAGAAGAGTTTGAATGCTGATCCAGCTGTAGCAACAAGGTCAGAGGACTACTTTGACAGTATTGTAATACTGAGTTGCTTATTTCCTGTTAGCAAATGGGTAATTTCTTTATTCTGACGTCAATAGGCCGTTTCTTCAGACTACTAAGGAAAATGTGTTTTGTGAATTTTTTAAGTGTGCTTTATCTCTAAGCAGCTTGAACCTTGATCATAAATGTTTTTCATTAGAGAAATTTTGTTACCCAATTAAAAAGTAAAATAAGGGGATGCCTGGGTGGCTTAAGCATCTGGCTTCAGTTCAGGTCATGATCCCAGGGTCCTGGGATGGAGTAGTCCCACATTGGGCTTCCTACTCAGCAGGGAGCCTGCTTCTCCCTCAGCCTGCTGTTTCCCCCGGCTTGTGCACTCCCTCTCTCTCTTCCTCTGACAAAAAAATAAAATAAAATAAGTATTCTGAAGAATGTTTTTCTCATTTTTACCCCATTTCACAAGTTTTAGTTTTGTGCCTTGGACAAAAAGGATTAAGGAATTGAAAAGGTCCCTATATCAGAATGTTTTCTGTCTTTGGTACTTTCTGTCATCAGTAGAAGTTCTCAAAGAAACATCTCTTGTTTTAAGTTCCGTTTTTGGCACAGTATTTTGAGAGTTATAAATAATAATAGGACATTGCTTTCCAGTTTTCTGCTGTTTGATTCCCTTTCCCGTTAAGTATTTTTCGTTGAGTGTGTATGTTTAAGGGAGGTGTTACAAAATTTAATTTTTAAAGTTCTCTTAAAGTCCTTTAGGAGACATTTTTAGGCTATCAAATTATGTTTAATTTTTAACCTCCCCCCCCCTAAATTATAGCTTCAATATCTGTACATTCCCCACAAAAAAGCACTAAAAATCATGCCTTGCTGGATGCAGCAGAACCAAGTCATGTTGCAATCAATGCCATTTCTGTCAACATGGACTCCTTTTCAAGTAGCAGGACAGCAACACTTAAGAAGCAGCCAAGCCACATGGAGGCTGCTTATTTTGGCGACCTGGGTAAGTGACTCACTTTTTGTTAACTTCTAGTAGGAAGGATTGAGTCTGTTATGGGAAACTCTTGCTGGAGGATACTAGAACTGTATAATGGGAATGTGCTTTGGAAAAATGTATTTAAGATAAGAGCATGCGTTTCTTGATCTGTGGGTTGTGAGTTTGATCCCCACATTGGGAATGGAGCCTTCTTAAAATTTGGGGCACCTGGGGGCTCATTGATTAGGTGTCTGCCTTCCGCTCGGGTCATGATCCCGGGGTCCTGGGATCGAGCCTCGCATTAGGCTCCCTGCTCGGCGGGAAGCCAGCTTCTTCCTCTCCTACTTCCCCTGCTTATGTTTCCTTTCTCGCTATCTCTGTCACTGTCAAATGAATAAATAAAATGTTATAAAAAATAAATAAAATTTAAAAAGTAAATAAAAATAACAGCTACAAGTATAACAAATGATACTCTATTACGTTCCCATAAGCAAAATTATAAAGCATTCTCAGTTTAAAAAAAAAAGGGCCATTTCCAGAAGAAGAAATAAATTTAACCAGTAATTATATGAACAAGATGCCTCATTTCACTCATACTCAGGAAATTGCAAATTTAAGTAATGAGTTAATGTTCTCCCTAACACATCAGCAAATCTTTAAAGTTTGACAATTT
>NW_025334921.1:30000-57406 GCF_020171115.1 Neogale vison | reverse complement strand
CACACGCAGGCACGCAAGCAGGCACGCAAGGATGGCTAGGGAGAGAGGGAGGAAGGACGGAAGGAAGGAGGAAGAAGGGAAGGGAAGGGAAGGGAAGGGAGACAGGCCGACCACCCGCCCTGTTCGCCTCCCTCCTTCCCAAGGGACCTGACTACTCACCTCCCTCCCTCCCTCCCTCCTCCCGAGGGACCTGTCTACTTACCGCCCCCCCTCCGTCTACCTACACATTTCCCTCACATTTTCAAAGTGGAGATAAAATTCGCACTCCATAACTCACATACTCTTCAAAGTACACAGTTCCGTTGCCTTTTTTCCCTAAGGTTACTCACAAAGATGCGCAACCCTCGCCGCCATTTCCAGAACGTCCCCATCCCTTCGAAGAGAAACACCCTTCCCACCCACCCCCTGCCCCCTTCCCATCCGCGCCCCCCTCTCCCCTCCTCCTGACTCTCTTCACCGGTCTCCCCCAACAGCCTCCGAATCACCCCCCACCCCCCACCACCCCCCCACCCCCACCACCCCCACCACCCCCCCCCCCGCCCCACCCCCGCCCCACCCCACCCCGTCCCGCCTAGGACTGGGATATTACCGCTGCCTTCTTCCTACCCCTGGAATCCCAAGGCATTATGCCACCCCTGGCTCTCTGGTTCCTTTTTCTTAGCGTCATGTTTTTTGGGGTTCGCCCATGTACTTCCACGAATCGGCGCTCTGCTCCTTTGTACGGCGTTATCACTCTCCACGATGAGCTTATGAAGATGAGTGGAACGACGGAATGATGTTCACGTGCCACTGAGTCCCCCTGACCCCTTTTCTCTTAAAACTTTAAGTGGTACTAAAGCAGTACCACCTCTGAGGACAGAACTTCTAGCATCATCAGCAGACACTGTGGAAAGGTGTTTTGCACTGTGTCGCGTGGCCGCCTTCTTCCCTGGAAAAGGATTCACAGGCTATCCTGCACCCCTTAAGGCCATAACGATCTCCTCATACTCTGCCATGGTCCTGTGTCTTGGGTTGCGTGGCGGCCCGTTCCCCACGGAGAGCTACCCTCACTTCATCCTCCTACACTGGCCTGCCAGAAGTGTACTCTGGTTTCCTTTACATCTAAACCTTATCTCAAGTTTGCGTTTTGACAGGACGGAGGGACGGAGGGACGGAGGGACGGAGGGACGGAGGGACGGAGGGAGGGACGGAGGCCCACATTTTTCATTGACATGGTGGAGAAGGAGAAGATGGGTGCGGGCCTGTGTATATTCTTTTCTATTGTGGGGTGAGCAGAGGATTCAGATTCAGCTCTTGCCAGAAGGGATCTAATCTCTCCATAAACAATCAGGCAAAATAGCAGGCGAACAGTAAGGGCAAGTAAGGGTAAGAAGAACATAGACAAGATTGGCTCTAGATGCTGGAGTTTCCCAAGCAATGATCTCATCAGAGGCACACAAACGTCAAAGATTTCCAGAGACCATGCTTAGGTATGGACGTCATTCCAAAGGTATGGTGCTATCATCCGGTGAGTGTAGTATGCTGTCCCCAGCTCACAGGAGCAGAGTATCTTGCAGATACAGTACGAGGCTCATCCCTGGATGGAATTGTGCCAGAGAAAGGGAGACAGCAGCCTGTCCTTGAGCCTAAGGTGTGTTGAAGAGAGTGATTCTCTAAAGTACCTTGGGCTGAAGAAGACCAGCTGGATTTCTGTTGGTTGGTCATAGGTATTTGCGGCAACGGGATGGGTGTGGGCGGGTGGGTGTAGTTTGTTTACTTTCTTTTTTTTTTTTTTTTAAAGATTTTATTTATTTATTTGACAGAGAGAAATCACAAGTAGATGGAGAGGCAGGCAGAGAGAGAGAGGGAAGCAGGCTCCCTGCCAAACAGAGAGCCCGATGCGGGACTCGATCCCAGGACCCTGAGATCATGACCTGAGCCGAAGGCAGCGGCTTAAGCCACTGAGCCACCCAGGCACCCCGTTTGTTTACTTTCTGAACAAGGTGAAAGAACTCTTCAAGTGGAAGTATTTGCACCAGGTGTCTGGGAGGATGGGAGGGTGTGGCTCAGTCCCTTTACCGAGAAAATGGGAGAATCCGGCCTTTTAAGAACCAGGCAAAGAGAAGAGTTTAGCTTTGGCCATCGCAGCACCTGGCACCTGGCACCTCCACAGAAAAAATAGAAGGTTCCCAGAATGAACTGAGCTGCAGGAGTCAGCATGAGCAGACCCCACCACCCTCAGCCCCCAGTCCCCCACCCACCCCCAACCCGGGCAGGCACTAGCTATAGTCCAGAACTCCAGATCTGGGTCCACCTCCCCCTGCCAGGGCTCCCCCTGCCCTCTTCTCAGCCAGGGACGTATATGTGAGCATGATCCCAGAAAAAAATTTCCCCTCATCCACAGATATCTTGCCAACAGTTTGACCACTTTGCCTGAGATACCAACTCATCTGGTATCACCCGAGCGTGATTTTTTTCCCTAGGGACCTGGGGCCTAGTTCACTACTTAGGATGAACAGCACCCCACCCCCCCCACCATCCCCACCCCCAGCCTACTGCTCCCAATTCGACCTGAGGAGGGAGGAGGGAGGAGGGGCGGGGGGGGCGGGGGGGGCGGGGGGCGGGGGGGGGCGGGGGGCGGGATGGGAGGGCCGCTGAAGGGAGGTTCAGGTTGACCCATTCTAATGGGCCTCATTCAATCCAATCGTTTCATTCAAATGCAGAAAGCTTTCGGTAAAGTCAGAGCCTGGGGCTTCTCTCCATTGAATGGCGTTCTTCAAATCCCCCAACACTCCGGCTGTGGCTTGCAAACTTGGGGAGGGAGGAGGCAAAGGGGAGGGAGACAGAGCGTTCTGAAGAGCTTACCTCATCTGGGGGCAAAAAAGAGCCCCTCCTTTTCCTAACCCAGGAAACGCCAGTAAACCCTTTGGGAATCGTGGATGTGGAGGATGACGTCAGACCTTAAAGCCTTCCAAGGGTGGGGGGGGTCAGTCGGAGAGGGACATGAAACACATGATGGTGGTGTCTTAGGATTCAGAGGCCAAACACAGGCATGGACTGATGATGGTGGTGTCTTAGGATTCAGAGGCCAAACACAGGCATGGACTGATGATGGTGGTGTCTTAGGGGTCAGAAGGCAAACACAGGCATGGAGTGATAAGGGATAAGAGCTAAGAGCGGCCTGACAGAGGACAGTTCTCACTCATCCACCGAGTTACAGGGCCTAGCAAGCCCACTCCTCTAAAGCGACATGAACAGTTTATTGATGATCCATCGACTGGTCCTCCCTCTCCCACCTGCTTCCCAAAGGAAACCCTCTGTCTCATTCCCACATAGCCACTGGCTGTTTCACATGCCACCTTCTGTCCACTAAAAGAAGAAAGGAAGATGGGGAACCCTAAACCAGCTCCACAGATAGCACCTCTGCACAGAGGGGTGAGTGTGGGTCTCATTGGGCAAATGGGGACTCTGAGCCTTGATCCCTGGGTTGTTTCAAAAAATGCACTGGAAGGAACACCTGGCTGGTTCAGTCAGAAGAGCACATGACTGTTGATCTCGGTCATGATCGTGAGTTCAAGCCCTGCCTTGGGTCCACAGATAATGGAAAATTAATGGATGAAATTTTAAAACATTAAGTATGGGATGTTGATCTCTTTATAAAAAAAAAAAAAGGGGGGGGGGCGCCTGGGTGGCTCAGTGGGTTAAAGCCTCTGTCTTCGGCGATCCCAGGGTCCTGGGATCGAGTCCCCGCATTGGGCTCTCTGCTCAGCAGGGAGCCTGCTTCCTCCTCTCTCTCTGCCTGCCTCTCTGCCTACTTGTGATCTCTGTCTGTCAAATAAATAAGTAAATAGAATATTAAAAAAAAAAAAAAAGGAATGGAGGGGCGGCGGCTCGGTCTATTAAGCGTCTGCCTTCAGCTCAGGTCATGATCTCAGGGTACTGAGACTGAGCCCTGCCCCTCTGGGGCTCCCTGCTAAGTGGGGTGTCTTCTCCCTCTCCCTCTGTCCCTCCATCCACTCGTGTGTTCATGCGTGTGCGCGCGCTCTCTCTCTCTCTCTCTCTCTCTGAAATAACTAACTAACTTACTAGATAGAATCACACTTCAAAAGAAAAAAGGGCAGGGACATTTACGATTGTTCACGGGGAAAGATGGAGCCTACACAGTGTGGAAACATACTACGTACCACCTATCCCCATGTTTACTTTGGGGTGGAGACTTGACCTGAGAAGGAGGCAAAATTGAGTCCCTTATGTCAGGAGGTTACCTTAGGAGAAGGAGAAGGGGCTCTAGGCATGCTGTGATAGCTGGTCTAACCTGAATGGGGTCTTAGGCTTCTTCTCTCAGGTAAGGAGTATCAGGGCCGTGCTTGTTGATAGGCTGCAAGCCATCAGATGACCTTCAGTCCAGAAATCTGCAGAGGTGCCTAGTTATTTGGTAGCAAGGCCTGAAAAGAGATGGTGGCTCAGCAGGGGAAACCAATTCTCTGAAAAACAGGCTTTAAGCTTTCAGCTAGCATCAGCGGATTTACCTTCTGGGGCATGGTTTCAATCAACCCCTCCACCCACCCCTGCCAAGTTATGCTGTGGCTATTCTTTTATTTCCTCAGGGGAGGTAGGTTTATGGTAAAGAAATCTCTGTACATCTTAGCTGTAACATGCCTATATGCAGGGCTAAACAGAGGGGTGTGTGTGTGTGTGTGTGTGTGTGTGTGTGTGTTAAGATTTTATTTATTTTATTTGACAGATAGAGATCACAAGTAGGCAGAGAGGCAGGCAGAGAGAGAGGGAGGAGGAAGCAGGCTCCCTGCTGAGCAGAGAGCCCAACACGGGGCTCGATCCCAGGACCCTGGGATCATGACCTGAGCCGAAGGCAGAGGTTTTAACCCACTGAGCCACACAGGTGCCCCTAAACAGAGGTTTTTAACCTGTAGGCTAAAAGCGAATAGAAACAACAGGGAGTCAGACATGCTATGTTTACCCCTGTTACAATTTACCGTGGTCAATCCTTCATTCCATTTCTATGGAACATGGGCAGAGGTCTGCCTTCTGTAACCGCTTCAAACTGAATTAGGGTGCAGTGGAGGCTTTGGAATGGAAGGATCTGAGACAGAGCTGATCGCAATTTTTGGTCCCTTGTGCTAATGGTAGTGGGGGGGGGGGTGCTCAGAGATAGTTCCCTCTCTGAGAACTTGAATATTTCTCTACATGGTTTGGTACCACATGGCATCATTGATTTTATTCCCAAGTACACTTTAAGGAATAGTAACAGTACAGTATAACCCAATAGTCTCATTCTCTCTTAAATCGGCCTGACATCAGTGGCCATCCAAGAATACAGATGAGGGGGCGCCTGGGTGGCTCAGTGGGTTAAGCCTCTGCCTTCAGCTCAGGTCGTGATCCCAGGTTTCTGGGATCGAGCCCCACATCGTGCTCTCTACTCAGCAGGGAGCTTGCTCCACCCCACCCAGCCCCACCTGCCTCTCTGCCTATTTGTGATCTCTCTCTCTCTCTCTCTCTCTCTCTCTCTGTCAAATAACTAAGTAAAATATTAAAAAATAATAATAATAATAAAATACAGATGAGTAAATGAGTCTGAGCCCCTCCTCCGGCTGGGGAAGGGGGCAAAGGTTGTGGTGGGTTAAGGGCTTCTTCTAGCCAAGTAGCTTAGTGTTTGACTTGAATTATCAGGGGCCCTTCTCCTTCTCCTTCCTCTTCCTCCTCTCCTGCCTTTACAGATTTTTATTAAGGAATCTCTGCACCTTGGGGCGCCTGGGTGTCTCAGTGGGTTAAAGTCTCTGCCTTTGGCTCGGGTCATGATCCCACGGTCCTGGGATTGAGCCCTACATTGGGCTCTCTGCTCCGTGGGGGGCCTGCTTCCTCCTCTCTCTCTGCCTGTCTCTCTGCCTACTTGTGACCTCTGTCTGTCAAATAAATAAATACAATCTTTAAAAAAAAAAAAATGTAATCTCTGCACCCAGTGCGGGGCTTGAACTCACAACACCGAGATCAAGAGTCGCATGTTCTTGGGGCGCCTGGGTGGCTCAGTGGGTTAAGCCGCTGCCTTCGGCTCAGGTCATGATCTCAGGGTCCTGGGATCGAGTCCCGCGTCGGGCTCTCTGCTCAGCGGGGAGCCTGCTTCCTCCTCTCTCTCTCTCTGCCTGCCTCTCTGCCTACTTGTGATCTCTGTCAAATAAATAAATAAAATATTAAAAAAAAAAAAAAAGAGTCGCATGTTCTACCGACTGAGCCAGCCAAGTGCCCCTATTTATATGGGTTCTTATTTCCAAAGGGGGGTTAATACAGGTGCAGCGAGTGGAGTTAACTATCATAGACTCTGCCTCATTCATCTAGCAATCCAGTGGTTAATAAGAGGCACTTCTATGGAAACAAAAGGAAAACACTGGTTACTGGTTGAAACAAGGGCTCAACCCAGTATCTAAGTCTGGAGTGCTGCCAGTGAGGTCTCTAGCTGTCAGGCTTGAAGCATCCTTGGGTGGAGTGGGAGTGGGCAGGGCCTATCTAAGGGATTTTTCTGGTGTGTAGGTCAAATGTCTCATTTCGAGTGGCCCATGGAGCAGCAGGCACAAAGACTGTCTATGTATGACGTGCTAGTGTGGCCACTTCCCTCAAGTTTCTTTCACGTGGTCGAAGTTCCTCTCCAGGCTTCAGGGGGGAAAAATAGATATAGATATAGATATAGATATAGATATAGATACACACACACACACACACACACACACACACATTGTTTTAGTTCTTAATGGTTGTAAGATAGGAGAATGGTAGAATGTTGGAAACCTTAGTTCACAGAGTCACAGTCATAGAGAATCAAGGAAACAAGAAGGATCCAGGATCCAGTCCGGTTTTAGAGGCAAAGAACAAACGCTCAAAGATAATTCATCAGAATTACCAACTACCGGGGCGCCTGGGTGGCTCAGTGGGTTAAGCCACTGCCTTCGGCTCAGGTCATGATCTCGGGGTCCTGGGATCGAGTCCCACATCGGGCTCTCTGCTCAGCGGGGAGCCTGCTTCCCCATCTCTCTCTCTCTCTGCCTGCCTCTCTGCCTACTTGTGATCTCTCTCTGTCAAATAAATAAATAAAATCTTTAAAAAAAAAAAAAAAGAATTACCAACTACCAACCCCGAAAGTGTGTTATTGAATTAGAATCTTTCTTTCTAAAGTCACCGTTCTTCCCATCAAAGATAGCCAAAGGAAGATGAATTTGTTTGTAAAACAAGTCCAGTTTTAACACAGTTGTTCTAATCATCTACATAAGCAAGGCAAGAATAGCAAGTGACCATATATGGGGTCTTTCTTTCTTTCTTATCTGCTTTGATGGAGCTTTTCACAAGGAATTTTTTTTTTTAAGGTTTTATTTATTTATTTATTTGACAGAGAGAGAGATCACAGTAGGCAATAGAGGCAGGCAGAGAGAGAAGGAAGCAGGCTCCCTGCTGAGCAGAGAGCCCGATGCGGGACTCGATCCCAGGACCCTGAGTTCATGACCTGAGCCGAAGGCAGTGGCTTAACCCACTGAGTCACCCAGGCACCCCACAAGGAATTTTAGATTGAACTTATTTTTTTTTAAAGATTTTATTTATTTATTTGACAGAGAGAGATCACAAGTAGGCAGAGAGGCAGGCAGAGACAGAGAGAGAGGAGGAAGCAGGCTCCCTGCCGAGCAGAGAGCCCGATGCGGGACTCGATCTCAGGACCCTGAGATCATGACCTGAGCCGAAGGCAGCGGCTTAACCCACTGAGCCACCCAGGTGCCCGAACGTATTTCTTTTTAAAATATTTTATTTTATTTATTTGAGCGGGGTGGGGGTGGGGGGGATACAAGCGGAAGGAGAGGGAGAGGGAAAAGCAGACCCCCCCCCCAAGGCAGATGCTTAACGACTGAGCCACCCAGGCTCCCCTAGATTGGACCTTTAAAGATTATTTATTTATTTATTTATTTGTCACAGAGAGAGAAGCGAGAGCAAGCACAGGCAGACAGAGAGGCAGGCAGAGGCAGAGGGAGAAGCAGGCTCCCTGCCAAGCAAGGAGCCCGATGCGGGACTCGATCCCAGGACGCTGGGATCATGACCTGAGCCGAAGGCAGCCGCTTAACCAACTGAGCCACCCAGGCGTCCCTAGATTGGACCTTTAAGTGCGCGTTTAAATCCAGGGGCCAAGCCCAAAATTTCCCACCAGATTCGCCTGCAAAATCTGCAGATTTGGGTGAATTCCTCTTTTCCTGAGGCCCTCCAAATTTCCTGAAGTTCCTGCATCCGCCATGAGGTGGCAGTCTTTACTCAACTGTTAAGGCTAAGGCGACCTCTGTCAGCAAGGTTAACAGGCCAACATTTCCAAGGGGCTTTATGGATCCATCAAGTCATTGAGACCTTTTTAAGCTGTCTCATCATATCTGAGTCTACGCATGTGTCTCTGAAAGATGATATTCCAGGGGCACCTGGCCGGTTCGGTCAGTAGAGAGCAGGACTCTTGGTCTCAGGGTTGTCAGTTCGAGCCCCACGTTCGATGTAGAGATTACTTAAAAAATAAAATCTGTTGGGCGGCTGGGTGGCTCAGTGGGTTAAGCCTCTGCCTTCGAGACAGGTCATGATACCCGGGTCCTAGGATGGAGCCCTGCATTGGGCTCTCTGCTCAGCAGGGAGCCTGCTTCCAGCTCTCTTTTCTCTCTCTCTTTCTCTCTCTCTCTCTCTCTCTCTCTCTCTCTCTCTCTCTCCTCCTCCTCCTCCTCCTCCTCCCTCTCTTTCTCTCCCCCCACCCCACCCCTCTCTCTGGTAAAAAACTAAAATCTGCAAAATGAAATGAAATGGAATGAAATGAAATAAATGGGGGGGGGGGCGGAAAAAAGAATAAAAGCTGATTATCTGTATTGCATGTGACATTGTGGGCTCCAAAACTATGTCTCTTTAAAATAAAACCAACAACCTTGAACTGGCTTTAAAGCCAAAAAAGTCGCACCCGTGTCCACTAAAAATAGTCAGTCAATTGTTTCCCCACTCTCAGGCTCCTGTGGGGAAGTCTGAAGTGGGCTGTTTAAGTCCAGGGGAGCCCTCGGGCCCCTCCCTGCTGATTTGCAAGATGCTCCAATTTAGACCTCAGAAGGAGTTGGCCCAAGGGCTTGGAGTGATTTTTTGTTCCTTGATAACGAGGCGAGGGAGGCGGGGGAGGGGGGAGGAGGGAGGAGGAGGAGCCGCCACCCCCGCCACCGCGGCTGGAGGCACCTGGGATGGCAAAGGAGTTGACCACTCCAGCCACACCCCCGGCGTGCAGAAACGGGTCGGGGTGGGGTGGGGTGTGTCTCGCAGCAGAGGTGGGGGCGGGGCAAGGGAGCCGCTGGCAAGGCCCGGGGCAGATTTAAAGTTTTGGACTAATCTTTTTTTTCTTTTTTCTTTTCTTTTCCCGTTTGGCCTCTGCCTGCGTCCGCCTCCGCCTCCGCCTTCAACTCACTCTGCAAAATGGGCTTTATCTGTAGTTGCTTTTCAGCCCGCTGGGAGTCAGTGGGTTGGGCATCAGTCAGTTTAGGTGTGTGTACTTGGGGAGGAGGAAGTGGGGAGGGGGAGTGGATTTCGGATTTCTAGTGTCTGTCCGCCCATCTTCCTCCACTTCCTCATTCTTTTGACTATTGGGAAGTGGGGGGGGGGGCAGGTGTGTTCCATTTTTGTCTATCCTTCTCTCTCTGGACCATCGATTGGGGCCCTTCCCTTGAGGCATCTTTCCGATGGAGCGACATCCCAGATCATGTGACCTGAAAAACATTCGGGCTTGTTCTTACCATGCCCGATTTTTACAGGTGCCTCCTTTAAACTCAGTAAATAAATAAAGAGTTCCTTTGCAAATGGATGTTAGCAAAAGCGTCCTGAGGGAGAGAAAACATCTCAAATGTGTAACGCATAGGGACACATAGATACAAACAAAATGCAAGCAACTTCTAGCCTTTGTTTTAGTCTTACTTGTGGAGAGGTCATGAAAGACCAGAGGCTCAAAATCCACCCCTTGGCTGAAAACAAATCCAAGTGCCACATAGCATGACCACCTTTGGATCCCATCCATCAGTTGTTTTCCATTTCCAATCAAAACACGGCAGGTTCTGTGCAGCAAGCAACAAACCAAATGAAGACCCTGAGCGTTGGTTCCTCCCCAAAAGCTGGGCCTTCACTGATGGAACTAAACAGGCTTCCCAGTTTCTGATGACTTAGTCTCCTAGCAGCCTTCCTCTACTTGTGCACGCAATTCAAACATGTCAAAAGAAGCCCACTTGGGCCATCTGAGACTCATGGTACCCTGAAATGTCTTCCATGGAAGTAAGCAACTGCAAGCATAGGCTCCCCATGCATTGTACACTGTACATGTGGCCTGCAGGCGTTTTTTCTGGGGGTGGGTGGTTGCTTTCCCAACATTTATTGCAGGTTTGCATAGGGTTTTGGTTTGTTTAGTTGGTTTGGTTTGGTTTGGTTCGGTTTGGTTTTCTGCACGCACATGCGCGTGCACATATGCGTATGTGTGTTTTCCATAAAGAGTGACGAGTCGTCATGATGAAGGACGCTACAGAAAGCATACGCAAGGCTCTATGACTCTAATCTTATGGGAACCAGGGACGTTTTCTTTCTTTCTTCCTTTCTTTTTCTTTTTCTTTTCTTTTTTTTTTTTTTTTTTTTTTTTGCCCTTATATTTGGAAGGCTCCTTTTGAGGGATTAATTGATGGGTTGAAAAAAATTTTTTTTTTCTTTAGGTTTTATGTGTATGTAATCTCTCCACACAACATAGGGCTCACATTCACAGTCCCGAGTCCCATGCTCCACCGATGGAGGATAGAGCCAGGCACCCCTTGATCAATTTTTTTTTTTCTTCTCTTTTTTTTTTTTTTTTTTTAAATGAGGTAGATATGCAATGTGTGTGTGCTCAGGGCAGAAAGAAAGCCCACATGCTGAGGTTTGGCAGAGTCATTTGGGACCCAGTTAAGTGCGAAAGCCCAGGAGCAGGGCCCACAAATGTTAAAACGTGAAATTGTCCTTGATCAATATTCACTTAACAGATGATGTATTGAAAGTGCTCTTCGGGGACGCCTGGGTGGCGCAGTTGGTTAAACGACTGACTCCAGCTCAGGGCGTGATCCTGGAGTCCCGGAATCGAGTCCCACATCAGGCTCCCAGCTCCATGGGGAGTCTGCTTCGCTCTCTGACCTTCTCCTCGCTCATGCTCTCTCTCACTGTCTCTCTCTCTCAAATAAATAAAATAAAATCTTAAAAAAAAAAAAATTTAAAAAAAAAAAAAAAAAAAGAAAGTGCTCTTCGGAGACGCCTGGGTGGCTCAGCCAATTAAGTGGTTAAGTGGCTGTCTTTGGCTCAGGTCGTGATCTCAGGGTCTTGAGATCAAGCCCCACACCGGGCTCCCTGTTTGGCGGGAGGCCTGCTTCTCCCTTGTCCATTCCCCCTGCTTGTATTCCCTCTCTCGCTGTCTCTCTGTCAAATATATGCAGTCTTTTAAAATGAATGAATGAATGAATAATGGGGTGCCCCGGTGGCTCAATCGGTTGAGATGGAGCGTGTCTGCCTTGGGCTCAGGTCATGATCCTGGAGTCCTGGGATTTAGTCCTGCATCGGGCTCCCTGCTCAGCTTAGAGCCCGCTTCTCCCTCTGCCCTTCACTCTGCTCGTGGGCTCGCGCTCGCGCTCGCGCTCGCGCTCCGTCTCTCTCTCTCTCTCATCAGTGAATAAAATCTTAAAAAAAAAAAATCAACTGAGCGAACGAATGAACGAAGAAACAAACAAACAAGAGACATGGCAACAAAGGAAAGTCCTTGCTGGGGCGGGGGGTTGGGGAGTGGAGGGGGGTACCAAAGCGGAATATCTCTAACCTGCATCACAGTCTTTATCAATGCTGCCTTCAGTCCTTCCCACGGATTCCATTTTCCATAAGCGACGGTCCCACCCAAGTGGGCTTCTTTCATGGTAAGACCCGTGTTCTCCCCTATGTCCTGCAGAGAGAGACGAGCCATGAAAAGCGAAAGTTGGGCGGATCAATATTAATCTAGGAAGTAAGCACCGTTCCTGAGACCACTAGCTGAAGTCCTGCTTCCTCTTTAGGACCCAATGTCTTATAAAAGGCGCCTGGGTGGCTCCGTGGATTAAGCCGCTGCCTTCGGCTCCGGTCATGATCTCAGGGTCCTGGGATGGAGCCCCACATCTGCCTCAGCATCCCTGCTGAGTGGGTTAAAGCCTCTGCCTTCAGCTCGGTTTATGATCCCAGGGTCCTGGGCTCGAGACCCCGGATTGGGCTCTCTGCTCGATGGCGAGCCTGCTTCCCCCTCTCTCTCTGCCTCCCTCTCTGCCTACTTGTGATCTCTGTCTGTCACGTAAGTAAATAAAATCTTAGAAGAAGAAGAAGAAGAAGAAGAAGAGGGGGAGGGGGAGGGGGGAGGAGGAGGAGGAGGAGGAAGAAGAAGAGCTGATTTCACCATCCCTAGCCTTTTTTTTTTTTAAAGATTTTATTTATTTATTTGACAGAGAGAGATCACAAGTAGGCAGAGAAGCAGGCAGAGAGAGAGAGAGGAGGAAGCAGGCTCCCTGCTGAGCAGAGAGCCCGATGTGGGACTCGATCCCAGGATCCCGAGATCATGACCTGAGCTGAAGGCAGCGGCTTAACCCACTGAGCCACCCAGGTGCCCCCATCCCTAGCCTTTGAAATGATCTGGTATCCCGTCCTAAGAGAGAACCCATTCTCCGCAGAATGCTTCCTACTTCTTTTCACTAAGTATTGCACCCAACAAGCACATTCCCATGCCACCAAACCGTCTCCGCAAACATAATTTGTAGTATCAGTGTTCTATTCTATCATGTGAGTATAGCATCCTGTGTTTAACCATTGTGCCATTGTTCGACATTCAGGTGGATTCCAACTCTTATTTGGGGCGCGCGTGTGTGTGTGTGTGTGTGTGTGTGTGTACATGCGTGGGCATGCTCGTGGAGGGGAGGGTTCTAGGGGTGTGTCCGTCTGCATTCAGTAGGTGTAGGGGAGGAAGAATGTTCCCTCTACTCCCCTTCTGAGTTGTTGGCTGAGACCCCGGTCAGAAAGAGATAGATCGCAGGGAGAGAAACAGTCGATTGACACGTGCAGCGCCCATCAGGCAGGAGACACCCACACCAGAAGTCACACAGAATGGCGGCTCAGAATTCCCATTTCGAGAGCGCGTCCTCCACTAGGAAAGATCCGGTTGTGGAGAAATGACAGGAGAGAGGAAAGCAGTTTTAGGCTTCTGAGCTCAGCCCACCATGGGAAGGCCAATAGATGGAAGGGAACTGACAGAGGAAGGTTTTCTGGGCAGAATGTCTTCTTTTCCTCCTGCTCCATGGAGGGAGAGTGCCTTTCCGAGGCGAGTTTTATCTCCTCCTTTCAGGTCAGGAAGCAGAGGGAGAGGCGGAGTGTCCTCCTCGGGGCTATTGCCTTTCTTTCTTTCTTTCTTTTTTTTTTTCTTTTTGGCTATTGCCTTTCTTTCTTTCTTTTTTTCTTTCTCTCTCTCTCCTTCCTTCCCTCTTTCTTTCTTTCTTTCTTTCTTTCTTCCTATCTCTCTTAAGGTTCTGTTTATGCATTTGATAGAGAGAAACAGCGAGGGAGGGAAACAAGCAGGGGCAGGGAGAGTGGGAGAGGGAGAAGCAGGCTTCCCGCTGAGCAGGGAGCCAGATGAGATGGGGGCCCCGGGGTGGGGGTGGGTACGCACGCGCGCGCGCGCGCGCGCACACACACACGATCCCAGGTGCCCGAGATCATGACCTGACCCTATGGCAGACCCTTAACGCTTGAGCCACCCAGGTGCCCCTGGGTTACTGTTTCTTAAGCGCTTCACATTCCAAAGAACCTGTGTGCCAAAGCGGTATGGGAGCGGGGGCGGTGGCACACAGGAGACCCGTTCTCTCCCTAAGCTACAAAAAGCTCAGGGTCCCCTGGTTGGTTCTCCATAGAGTGCGCTGACTCTTAGATCTGAGTCCTGAGTTCCAGCCCCACCCTGGTTGTAGAGATCACTTCCACAAGGACCAAAATAACAATGAAGAGATAAACACCGCGCATGGCCTCTGCCGCTCTGCCTACTTGGGCTCTCTTTCTCGCTGTCAAATGCAGAAGTAAAATCTTTAAAATGAAAGAAAGAAAGTGACATCCTTTTTTCTTTCTTTCTTTCTTTCTTTGAGAGAGAGAAGAGAGGGGGACACACAAACACACACACACGTGTTTATATATGTATATGTGTACACACATGCACGCACACATATATTCTGCGTGTGCAGAAGCAGGGGGAGGGGCAGGCAGAGGGAGAGGGAGAAGCAGGCTCCCCGCTGAGCAAGAAGCCTGATGTGGGACTCGATCCCAGGAACGTGGGATCATGACCTGAGCCAAAGGCAGATGCTTAACCTTAACGGACTAAGCCGCCCAGGTACCCTGTGAGTGACATTCTTATCTTCAAGGACGGGAAGTTGAGAATGAAAAGGAGAATTCTGGACAAACTGATCTTTTTTTTAAAAGATTTTATTTATTTATTTGACAGACAGAGATCACAAGCCGGCAGACAGGCAGGCAGAGAGAGGGAGAGGAGGAAGCAGCCTCCCTGCAGAGCAGAGAGCCCGATGCGGGACTCGATCCCAGGACCCTGAGATCATGACCTGAGCCGAAGGCAGCGGCTTAACCCACGGAGCCACCCAGGCACCCTGGACAAACTGATCTTCTTTCTTTTCTTTCTTTCTTTCTTTCTTTCTTTCTTTCTTTCTTTCTTTCAGATCTGTATGTTCCTTTAGCCTCCCCACGTACTTTAGTTACTCTTCCACAATCGCCTCTTCTTGGTCAACTCAATATACCAGCAACTAGGATTTGCTCCTTCTCAGGGTCTTGCTTTCCTTGGGAGGGCTTTGTCATGTGACACTTTCAGGGAACAAATTTGTAGGCTCCTTTTCCTGTTACTCCGTCTCATGTCAATGTCATCCTTAGGGTCTGCCACAAACCCCGAGGTAAAGGGTGTGCCCCGGTGACGTCTTCCTTTCCAGCATCTTTGAATTCTCCCTCCTTCGTGACCTTGTTCCTTCCGTGCACAGCCCTCCGCTCAGCTCCCGCCCCCCCCCCATGCCAGAAATATGGGTGATGGCCTCTCAAAGCTAAACATACTCTTACCGTTCGACACGGCAATCCTGCTCCTTGGTATGTATCGATGACCCAAATGAGTTGAAAACTGATGTCTGCACAGAAACCTATACGCAGACGTTCATGGCCCCTTCATTCGTAATGGCTTGAACCTGGAGGCAATCCAGAAGTCCCGCAGGAGGAGAATGGATACAGAGAGTGGGGTACCTCCAGGCCATGAACTAAATGGTTTTCGGGGCTTTGGAAAGAGATGAGCGAGCTATGGAGCTATGGGGAGCTGTGGGGAGCCAGGCAGGGAAACTTCCGTGTGTATTCCTGACTGAGATAAGCCAATCAGAAGAGGTGCACCTACCTCACGGTTCCAAGTCAATGTGACATGCTGAAGGAGGCCAAACTATGGAGAGGGTCACGAGATCAGTCGGCTGGAGAGCAGAATATGAACTGTAGCAGACAGCGTCATAGACGGACAGGTGTGTGGAGAGGGTTTCTCCCCCTCTTTGACCAGGTTTTGCTCCAAAGGAGTGCAGCCAAAATTGTAACCAAAGGAGGCAGTGGGCTCTCCGAAAAATCTCAAGGAAAAGTACTTTAAGCAACAGGAATAGCTATTGGTCAGTCTCTAAAGGAAAGGGTGGAGAGATTCAACCAGTTGGCCTGGAAGTTGGCGATAAATGTTTTCTCCCAGAATATGGAGGCCTCGGGGTAGTTCTAGATGACGTGGACTATTTTCTTACTTAGAGACCGTGACATTCTGAGAAAATATATAGACTGAAATAAATCATTATTGCAATGGCATCCCGTGAAACTACTCAGTCCACTGAAGTTGTGAAATCTTGCCTCGTGTTAGTAATTTCCATGTCTGTCTTTCATAATAAGCCAATGATATTCAAACTAATGATAAGGAAGGTAAGAGGTCAGGCAGGCAGGCAGGCAGGCAGGCAGGGAAAAAGGGAAAACCAAGATCTGTCGGCTGCCAGGGGTTTTGGCAGGCGTGGAGGGTGCGTGTTGGGGGGTGGGGGGAGGGCGTGGGTGGGTAGGTGGGTGGGTAGGGTGACTAGGCAGGGCACAGAGGATTTTTAAGGCGGTGGAACTATTCAGAGTGCTACGATGGTGGTAAGATACTTTTGTCAAAACCCAGAGAAGGGGGGCGCCTGGGTGTCTCAGTGAGTCAAGTCTCTGCCTTTGGCTCTGGTCATGGTCTCCGGGTCCTGGGATCGAGCCCCGTATTGGGCTCTCTGCTTGGCGGGGAGCCTGCTCCCCTCCCCCTACTTATGATCTGTGTGTCTGTCTGTCTCTCTCTCTGTCAAATAAATAAATAAAGTCGTTATAAAAAGGAAAACAAAACCCCAGAGAATGGATAACGCCAAGAGTGGACTCTCGTGTAAACTCTGGGCTCTGAGTGGCTGATGATGATGTCACAGTGTGGATTCATCCTTTGTAAGCGATACACCAGCTTTGCCACGGATGGACGGATGGTCGGATGGTCAATAGGCTTGTGGAAGCTCTCAGGGAGCAGGCCTGTGCCTCTGAGTGTTGGGGGGCTGGGCCGGGGCCAGTGAGCAGGGAGGGATGGCAGAGCAGGTGTCCTGCGGGTACTGGCCATATTCTCCAGTGAATTTGGCTGTGAACACAAAATCGATCAAAATAAGTAAGTAAGTAAGTAAGTAAGTACGTAAGTACGTAAATAAATAAATAATTAAAACCAAAGCCCCATTAAACACGCACGCGCACACACACGCGCGCGCGCGCGCACACACACACACACACACACACACACACACACACACACACGAAGGAACAAACACAAAAACCGGACAGACAGGCAGACCGGATGTGGAGCTGCCCGGGAAATGGTCAAGAAAGAATTGCAGAGATGTGTTTGGTGCAAAAAGGTGCTTTTATGACAGCACGGGGACAGGACCTGTGGGCAGAAAGAGCTGTGCTGGGATTGTGAGGGGTCACTGGTGATACAGTTTCCAGTTAGTGGGGGTTAGGGATAAGGTAAGTCTCCAAGGAATGTGTGTATGCTGCGAGCAAGGTCTCTGAGACCTTGCAGGGCTACGTCCTGTCAAGGTGAGGTAAGTCCCTTTTGTTTTAGCAAAGCGTGTGTCTTTAGATGTGTGTCTGTGGGCCACGTGTTGGAAGAGGGATGTTAGCATCTCGTGGGCATTTGTGGCTATCGGAGTGAAGTGACACGGACTAGAGCAAATCCTCGCGGGTAAAACATTGAACAAAATCCTTGAGGGAGTTGTAGGGGTGTTGCACCCTGTATGTGTGTCAGGGATTCATCAGCGGGTTACAAGTGGTCAGGAGACCTTGCTGTTGCCTCATTTCTCTTGCCTTCGCTCTCTACATCTGGTCTGAGTGACGTTCCAGGTGGACATTCTTGCCACTGGGGTGGGGGTGGGGGTGGGGGTGGGGCTGCTGGTGGTGGTTGTGGTGGTGGTGGGGTGGTGGTGGTGGTGGTGTTTGGTAGTGGTGGTGGACACACATTCTTCTCTACCTGCTTAGGGTCTGTGGCTGGGCCTAGGATGGTATCCGACAGAAGAGCTTCCCTAGAGAAGGGCATCCAACTGTGGATAGGTGTTTGCCAGCACAGGGGCGCCTTCACAAGGACCTAAAGACAGGGACTCGAGGGGTGCCTGGGTGGCTGGGCGGGTTGGGCCTCCGCCTTCCAGGTCATGATCTCGTGATCTCCGGGTCCTGGGATCGAGCCCTGCGTCAGGCTCTCTGCTCGACCGGGAGCTTGCTTCCCCCCCCCCCCCCAGCCCCCCTCTCTGCCTACTTGTGATCTCGGTCTCTCAAATAAGTAAATAAAGTAAAATCTTAAAAGAAAAAAGAATGAAAGAAAGACAGACAGACAGACAGACAGACAGACAAGACAGGGACTCGATCCACTCGTGAAGAACGGATGAGAAAAAAGGGGTTTGGTCAAGGGGCAGGTAGCCGCTTGGAAAAGACAGCCCCGGGAAGACGGGGGTGGGGGTGGGGGTGGGTCTGGTTGAAGAAGTTTTATCGATGTGGACGGTTCAGACCCTAATTCTCCGGTTCCCCTCTCCTGTCTCTGGTGATGGAGGATGCCTTTCTGCTTCCTGGTTCCAGGGAAGGTACCTATCACATGGGAGTTGGCTCTCTTGGTCTCATGAAGACCAGAAGGGTCGGCATATCCTTCTTGTTGGTGCTGTGTCTTCAAGGAGTTGAATTTGAGATAACCGACGTGCCACAGTGGGCACCTTTCAGGGGTGACATGTTCTGGTTTCCTTCAGGGCAGTCTACCCAGACTCAAGTGGCTCACGGGTCCTTGTTCCGCGGGAATCCCTCTCCCCATCCCGGGTCCTGCCATTGCTGGCTCCTTTCTTTCCGGCCATTCCCGAGGCTCCTCCACAGCGGCAGTGTGCCTGCGCATAGGCTCCTTGGCCTGGGTGTTAAAAAGAAAATCGGGGGACGCCTGGGTGGCTCAGTTGGTTAAGCAGCTGCCTTTGGCTCAGGTCATGATCCCAGCGTCCTGGGATCGAGTCCCACATCGGGCTCCTTGCTCAGCCGGGAGCCTGCTTCTCCCTCTGCCTCTGCCTGCCATTCTGTCTGCCTGTGCTCGCTCTCTATCCCCTCCCCTCTCTCTGATAAATAAATAAAATCTTTAAAAAAAGAAAAAAAAGAAAAGAAAAGAAAAAAGAAAATCGGAAGGTTCTCTGCCGTTCGACCCTGGGCCCTGCAGAGTTTGTCGTTGCTAATGGTTCTTCTGTATTTTTTAATCGCCTCTGGGATGATCAGGGATGGACTCCCTGCCTCTCAAACCCAGACTCCATGTCCATTTGGAAGTAGACATTAAACTGCCTCGCTGGTTTTCTGAGTCGGGGGCCTTGTATTAGACATGACCTGCTCAAAGGGACCTGACCCTAAAAATCTTGGTTTTCTTCCTTGCCTTGGGCCGTGTGGCAGACTTCCCATCTGAATGGATTGTACCCAGATTCCCCTAGTGACCCAGATCCAACCTCCGGGAGCGAGCGTTTCCTCATTTTGTTTCTCTCTGAGCAACACCCTCCACCACCCCACCTCCCACTCCCGGCTGATCCCCCAGGCCTCTGTGTGTCCTTTGCTCTTGGGTCCTCTTCAGAGGGTGTTTCACAGAGCCTAGGTTTTTAATTTTGGGGACTTCCAACCCCTCCGTTTATTTATTTATTTATTTTTTACGGATCGCGCCTTTGGTGTCCAGTCTTAAACCCTCTTTGCCTGGCCCTAGATCCCCAGCTCTCCCCCTAGAATCACCCCCCCAACACGCGCGCATGCACACAGACACAGACACACACAGGCACCCAGACACAGACACACAGACACACAGACACACAGACAGACACACACACACACACACACACACACACACACACACACACGTGTGTTCCAGTGTTCTGTTTCCCATGGAAGTGTGGGATCCGTTTGGAGTTCACATTGGTAGGAGGGGTGAGGTCTGGCTGTTTGGATAGAAGCTTTCTTCTTCCTTTTTTTCTCCTTCAAAAAGAATTTTGGTGGTGGTGGGAGGGAGGGAGGGAAGGAGGGAGGGAGGGCGGGCGAAGGAGCGAAGGATCCAGAAGGAGGGTCAGAGAGCGGGAGGGCGAGAAGCAGAGTCTCTGCTGAGTAGGGAGCCCCGATGGATGCGGGGCTCAATCCCAGGACCCGGAGATCATGACCTGAGCTGAAGGCAGAGACATTTCGCTGACTGAGCCGCTCAGGCGCCCCAGTTTTCTTGTTTCTTTTTCTTTTTCTTTTTTTTTTTTTTAAGATTTTATTTATTTATTTGACAGAGAGAGATCACAAGTAGGCAGAGAGGCAGTCAGAGTGAGAGGGGGGAAGCAGGCTTGCCGCTGCGCAGAGAGCCCGATGCGGGGCTCGATCCCAGGACCCTGGGATCATGACCTGAGCCGAAGGCAGAGGCTTTTTAACCCATTGAGCCACTCAGGTGCCCCCCAGTTTTCTTGTTTCTTTGTCTGCCTTCTTGCCTGCGTGTTGGGCCTGTGGATGTCTGATGACTGGACTGACTATCCTCTGATTTCGTGGGGAGGTGGGCCATGTTTCCTCCTTTGAATGGCCTTTGCGCATCGGTGTGTTATGCCCAAATTCCGAGACCCCCCAAAGACGACCACCAGAGTCCAGAGTCAAAGCCAAACAGCAAGGGTCGTTTATTACGAGTTCAAACCCGGACCTCTGCGCCCTCGTTGCCGGTGACGCTAAGAGGTCCTGAGCTCAGGATCACGGCACTTTTTTTTTTTTTTTTTTTTAAGATTTTATGTCTTTATTTGACAGAGAGGGAGGGAGAGAGAGAGAGAGAGAGAGAGAGAGAGAGAGATCACAAGTAGGCAGAGAGGCAGGCGGGGGCGCGGGTGGGGGGGGGGCGGGGAGCAGGCTCCCTGCTGAGCAGAGAGCCCGATGCGGGGCTCGATCCCAGGAACCTGAGATCATGACCTGAGCTGAAGGCAGAGGCTTAACCCACTGAGCCACACAGGCGCCCCATGGGTCACGGCACTTTTTATGCACTATTTTTGGGGAGGCAGGGACTTAGCATACATCATAGTATCTCCTAACAAATCACTACGTACCGCGGGAAAATCAAACAGCAACTCTCTAATATGACTGGCGCGCTACAGAGCGGGAAAAGGCTGGGAACAGATTATTGGTTAGGTCAAAGGGCTGTCATTCTTCAAACTGCTTGGTCGGCACCGCTAGGGTATGTGTCACCTCTGGATTGGCCGGGGTCTCCCTGTCAAGCTGCGGGGTGCCGGATGGTTGCTCTCTCTTGCACCCAGAGCTGGGTGGGGGGTCCGGGAGCAGTCATTTTGTCACGTCCAGTTCTGGGTGGGGGTTTCTCTGGTGCCAGATGACTGTTCTCTCTCGGCCCAGAGCCGGGTGGGGGTCCGGGAGCGGCCACTCTGCCAGGTTCAATTCTGGGCGGGGGTTGTGTGGTTACAGAGTGCCTATAGAAAGTTTGCTGGTAATTTTCCATCTCCTCATGGGTTAGCAAGCGAGGGTGCAGAAGCAGAAATAGCGGTTATGGTTATAATTTAGGCATCTCAGGTGAAACCTTTGTTGGGCTTGGGCATATCTGTTTGGGTATCTGTTCCGTTCCATCGATTCATTGATGGACTGACCATGTCTCTTTGTCTGCCAACATCACAGGGTTCCCGTGGCCTCTACCAAAAAAAAAAAAAAAAAAAAAAAAAAAGAAAAAGCATTCGACCAGGGGTGACTTTATTTCTGATTTTTGTTTTGGTTTCCTATGTTGTGTTTGAAATCGACATAGCGGTTCAAATGTCTTTGGCCTGTCAGCTCTGTACACCCACCCAGTGTGGCCCTGGAATTCAGGACCCCCACAGATCAAGAGTCGCCTTCCTCGGGGATCCTCTGGACCGAGCCAGCCAGCTAGGTGCCCTGAAAGACGTGTACTTGAATCACAGGTGTGAAGTCTGCGCCCATGAACTTTGCACTGGGAAACCTTATTTGGATCGTCGCACTCTTGGGGGAAATACTGGTGAAAGAACGTTGTGTAGCTAACTACGGAGGAACTGACTTGGAAGGAAAACCTTCTTTTGCAGTTTCTGGTGTTTGGTCAATTCTCTCGACTCAATAGGTGTCCAGCCTTCAGAGTCACATTATTTGCTTGATTTCTCTCTTGTCTGCGTTTCCTCATTTACTTTTATAGTGAGTGCTCAGGGTTGATGCTTGACAGGGAACAGTTTTCATCCTGGGTGTGTGTGTGCGTGTGTGCGTGTGTGTGCGTGTGTGCGTGTGTGCGCGTGTGTGCGTGTGTGTGTGTGTGTGTGTGTGTGTGTGTGTGTGTGTGTGTCGTGGGCAGTCGGGGCCCCCCCTCTTCCAGCGGCAGCGGCCCGGGCGCGTTTCCCAAGTCTCCCCTGGGCTGCTGGAGTCACGCCGTGCCCGCCGGGAGCTCCCGAGGCTGACACCCGCCCTTCCGAAGTGGGCTGGGACACGAGATTGGGCGGTCTGGTGGCCGGCCACGCGACTTCACGGCCCTGCGCTCGGGGGGTCTGCCTCGGTGTCTTTCGCGGCGGTTGCCTGCCGCCACCTGGCGGCCGCTTTTATATAGCGTCTCCCCGCCGGAGCGTGGGCGATATCGGCAAGGGATGGCATTTGGTGGCGGTCCCCGAGCTGCAGTTCCGGGAAGCCGGCGACACTAGAGGGAGCCTCCCGTTTTCTCTGGGGTGTCAGGGCGCGATTGGCTCGTGGAAGATTGAACCCTTAGTTTTTTTGGGAAACCCGTGGCGCTGTCGCTTTGTCCTCTTTCTCCTCCTCGCTCTCCTGTTAGGGGTGTTGGGGGCTGCCTGGAGGGGTGGACCAGCACCCCGCCGGTGCCCCCTCCTCCGCCTCTGGGAGAACGGGAGAGAGTGTGCACGTGCGGCACGAGGAAGCCGTTCGGCCTGTGGCTCTGGCCGGTCGTCAGGCCACGTATTCCGTGTCACACCCGGGCGGCTGGGGACCGGCATGAGCCTCGCGGGGAAGTCCGTGGATGGCGCGAGGGTTCCGTCCGCGGGCTCGCGTGGGGTCCTGGTCGTCGCCCCCGATTTTCTCACCAAGTTTTCCGAGGCCCTCTGCGTAGGTGGGGACCGGATCGGACCGGAACGGACCGGATGGGATCAGACCAGGCGGCGCCGCGAGGGGAGGCACCGGCCGCGACCTCCGTGGAGGTCGGGCCATCGGGGGGTGCGGGGGCGCCTCGCCTCCTCTCCCAGTCCCAGCCGGGAGTCAGTGACAGTCCTGGGGCGGTCCAGGGGCGGTCCTGAGGGCCGGGGCCGGTGGGGAGAGAGAGGAGGAGGCGAGCGCCGCCAGGTCCCCCCCCACCCTCACAACTTGATTTTTCTAAGTCCCGACCTGGGGACAACAGGCGGACCAGGGGAGGAGCCACCCTGGCTGATCCCCGGCGGGCCCTGGCTGGCCCCGGCCGATCCCGGCCGCTCCCGGCCGCTCCAGACGGGCCACGGCCGATCCCTGCCGGGCCCTGGCCGGCCCTGGCCGGCCCCGGCCGGCCCCGGCCGCTCCCGCCAGGCCCCGGCCGCTCCCGGCCGCTCCCGCCCGGCCCCGGCCGATCCCGGTCGGGCCCTGGCCGGCCCCGGCCGGCCCCGGCCGATACCGGCCGGCCCTGGCTGCTCCCGGCCGGCCCCGGCCGATGCTGGCTGGCCACGGCCGACCCTGGCCGATCCCGGCCGGCCCCGGCCGCTCCAGACCGGCCCCGGCCGATCCCTGCCGGACCCTGGCCGGCCCTGGCCGCTCCCGCCTGGCCCCGGCCGCTCCCGGCCGGGCCCTGGCCGGCCCTGGCCGCTCCCGCCTGGCCCCGGCCGCTCCCGGCTGCTCCCGGCCGGCCCCGGCCCATCCGGGCCGCTCCCGGCCGGCCCCGGCCGGCCCCGGCCGACCCTGGCCGATCCCGGCCGGCCCCGGCCGCTCCAGACCGGCCCCGGCCGATCCCTGGCCGGCCCTGGCCGCTCCCGCCTGGCCACGGCCGCTCCCGGCTGGGCCCCGGCCCCTCCGGGCCGCTCCCGGCCGGCCCCGGCCGATGCCGGCTGGCCCCGGCCGACCCTGGCCGCTCCCGCCTGGCCCTGGCCACTCCCGGCCGGCCACGGCCGCTCCCGGCCGCTCCCGGCCGGCCCCGGCCGGCCCCGGCCGATGCCGGCTGGCCCCGGCCGACCCTGGCCGATCACGGCCGGCCCCGGCTGCTCCAGACCGGCCCCGGCCGCTCCAGACCGGCCCCGGCCGATCCCTGCCGGGCCCTTGCCGGCCCTGGCCAGCCCCGGCCGCTCCCGCCCGGCCCCGGCCGATCTCGGCCGCTCCCGCCCGGCCCCGGCTAATGCCGGCCGGCCCTGGCCGCAACCGGCCGGGCCCTGGCCGGCCCTGGCCGCTCCCGGCCGGCCCTGGCTGGCCCAGCCCACACCGCTCCACCCCGCCTCGCGTCAGCTATCGGTCCCGGCTACACCCTTCCCCACGCTCCCGGGGGTCGACCAGATGGCCCTAGGGGTTCCGTGGTGCGGCCCCCCCCTTTGTGTGTGTGTGTGTGTGTGTGTGTGTGTGTGTGTGTGTGTGTGTGTAGGGCAATGGAGTGGTGTTTGGGGCCAGTGGCCGGGCCATGGTCCCACGAGGTCCCGGTGACCTGTGGCTAGGCCCCGCCTGATGGCGTGGGTATTTTGTCCCCTGAAAGGAGCACTTTTTTTTGCCAGGTAGGTGCTGACACGCTGTTTGAGTGACTTGCCTTAGAGCTGTGGGCCTCTGGGTGCGTGCGGGGCTCCGGGCTTGGCTGTGGTGCCAAATCCGGTTCGGCCCTCGCTTGTTTGAGCCGTCTGCGTGGGCCTGTGCGCTGCCGGCTCTTGTTTACCCCCAGGTGGCCTGGGCTGTGGTGCCATCTCTGGTCTCCAGCACCCGAGGGCTGCGTGGGCAGGTGGCGTGGGTCCTTTACCCCGTGCACTCTGCGCTGCGGGCACCCGGCTGTGGCTGTGGCAACCCCTGTTCCGTTCCACAAGGCTCTGTGCTGCGTGTCAGGCATTCTCCCTGGGTTGCCCGGCTGTCCTTGCCCTGGGCTCGAGGGGTGCCGGCGAGGCTCAAAAGCAGGTCCTTCTGGTTGATGTCCTCGCCGGGTGTTTCCCCCCTCTGGGGCCTCCTTGGGCACGTTTTTTGCTGATCGATGTGGTGATGTCGCGTTCTCCCGGGCCGGGCCTAAGCCGCGTCAGACGAGGGACGGACATTCATGGCGAATGGGACCGTGCTTCTCGCTCTGCCCGCGGGTCCCCCGCTCCTCCTCTTCTGCCACCCGCTGTCGTGGGTGGTGTAGGGGGAAAGGGTGCCGGGGGGGTGTGGGCTCCGGCCCGACTCCACTTTCCCACGGTTCCCGCCTCAGGGCGCCTGTGGGTGTGGGGCCTTCTGACGCAGCGGACACTCTCGCATGCCACTCCTGGCTTCCTGTGGGGTGAGCGGCCCTCCCTGTGGTGGGGAGGGCTGTCCCCATGCCGCGCTGCTCACCGCCTGGGCGTGCTGAGTGCGTGGCACCTGGCCCTCTGTGGTGCCCCTGGAGCGCTCCAGGTTGTCTCAGGTGCCTGAGGCCGAGTGGTGGCGTCGTTTCCCGTTCCCAGCGACCCCCTCGGGTTGCCGCTGTCGGTGGTGTGTCCGAAGAGCAGGTGGTGGAGCCGGTAAGGGAGGCCCAACCCGCCCCCCCTCTGTGTGGGTGCGGGCGCCTCCTCGTCCCCTGGTGCGCGTCGTGCCAGGGGTGTGTGTGGAGAGGACTTGGCGGGGCGTGTGAGTGACCGTGCCGGGCCGAGCCAGCGCTGTGGCGCTTGGCCACCCGAGGGCTGCTGCTATTTTTGCCCAGCATGCTGTGCCCGTCTCCGCTCCTCTCGTGGCCCCGGTGGAGGCACGAGGTTCCTTCTGGGCGGTGATGGGAGCATGGCCTGCGTGGAGAGGCAAAGGCGGTCCCCTTGTCGGGCTCTGGCCGCGAGCGCTCAGGATTGCCCTGTGCCTATCCCTTACCGCAGACCCACCCCTGCCCCCAGGCCCTTGGAGGCCTTTGGGACGCCGTTTCGCGGGGCTCGGTCGGGGGGACGAATGGGTGGGGGCGATGCGCCCTCGGTGAGAAAGCCTTCTCTAGCGATCCGAGAGGGTGCCTTGGGGTACCGGAACCCCCCAGCTGCCGCCCCTCCTCTGCGCGTAGTGGCCACCGATGCGGGGTGACTACCGTTGCGTGTTGGGCAGAGCCCCCTCTCTGCGAGGGGTCTGCCGGCCCCGCGGTGGGGCCGAGCGTCGCTCTCTTGCCTACCGCGGCCTGCGCCTCCCCCCTCCGAGTTGGGGGAGGATCCCGCCGGGCCTGGCTGGCGTCTGGCACGTGGGGCTCCCGTGTGCGTGCGAGTGCGTGCGTGCGTGGCCACTCCCCCGCGGCCGTGCGTCTCCTGCCCTGTTGCCGTGCGAGCGGCTGCGTCTGTTGCCCGCTCCCGTGCCGAGTGGCCGCCGGCGGTGACGTCTGGGCACGGGTTCGGGCCGCTCTCGCCTGGGGGGCGCTTCCCCCCGGGTCGTGGTTCCGGGATGGACTAGGCAGACGGGCGGAGGTTTAAAACGGGCCCCTGCGGTGGGGGTCCCGTGGGGGTGGGCCCCAGCGGTGTGGGGCCCGGTTCGCGGGGGGGAGGAGGCGCGCCAAGGGTGCTGAGGCTGGCCGGCGTCCCCGGGCGTCGCGGGACCGCTCTCGTGCTGGTGGCGGTGGGATCCCGTGCACGTTTACCTGGCGGCCCGGCTCGTGCCTTCGTTGGTGCGCCCTTCCCCCCGGAACCGCTCCGCACGCGCTGGTCGGCCGTCGCCCGCTGGGCACCCTCCCCCTGTCGCCGCTGACCTCCCCCCCCATCTTGTCCCTGGCTTGCCTGGACGGCTGAAGGCGCGCGGTGACCTCGATCCGCTCCCTCGGGGCTGAAACCGGCCTCGTCGCTGTTGGGCGTTGTCCCCTCCCTGGCCTCTAGGGGCTCTTGGGAGGGGTCGTCCCCGGGCGAAGGAGCCTCGGCCCCCGGTGAGGAGGAGAGGCCGCGCGGGTCCAGTCGAGCGGGGCACGGAGGGATGTTGTCGTGTGCGTGGGGGAGAGTGTCCTGTTGGGGGTCGGTCGTGACTGTGGCGTGGTGGCCGGGGTCCCGAGCCCCGCGAGGTGGCCAGGGTCCGCCAGGGGCCGGGTCGGTGTCCTCGGGTGCCATGGGACCGCCCTTGTGCTGGAGGCCTTGGGCGGTGGGACCCCGTGTGCCCCGGTGGCCGACCTTGGGCCTTGGAAGGCGCCTTTTGAGGGGCTCTTGTGCTCCCTCGCGGTGGCCCGCGGTCCTCTCCCCCCGTGGCTGCTCCGGTTTCTGGCGCCTAAGCCCTTTGCCGCCGGAGCCTTTGTCTCGCGGCCTCCCCCCCTCCCCCCGTCTGCCTGCCGACCCGGTGCCGCGCCCCGGCGCGCTGGTGCTTCTCAGGCCCGTTGCGGCCGCCCATCCGTGTCTGCCGCCGCCGGCCCCGGCGGTGGTGTCGTCGTGTGCCGACGAGGGGCCGTTCCTCCCGCCCTACGCCGTGCGCCCCTCCCTCCCGGCGCGCGTGCCCGGGCGCGGGTCGGGTCCCCGGCCGTCCGCTGTGGCCGTTGCGGCCGCGCGCTGCCTCCGCCGGTGGTTGGTGTGGGGGGTCGGGCTCCGGCCCGGCTCCCCTCGCCTCTCTCCCCGGCGGGAGCGCGGCGCCGGCCGTCCCTGGCCCCGGCGTGGCTGGCCGGTGTCCCGGCCCCGCCCGCGCGCCGTCATCGGGGCCGCCCCGG
>NW_025334921.1:0-17500 GCF_020171115.1 Neogale vison | reverse complement strand
CGAGGGAGCGCGCAGAGCAGCGGGAAAGGGAGAAGCAGGCTTTCCATCAAGGAGGGAGCCCGATGTGGGGTTCCATCCCAGGGCCATTGGATCATGACCCGAGCGGAAGGCAGGCGGCCGGCCACCTGGCCCGCCCGACTGAGCCAAGGACGCACCCTGGACCTAGGAACAGTTGTCGTGCAATGATATTTTTTTCTTTGTCCGTTTGTTCGTTTGTTTATTTATTTATTTATTTATTTATTTATTTTCCTTTAACGATTTCATTTACTTATTTGACAGAGAGATCACAAGTAGTTGGGGGGGGGCGCGAAGAGACAGGCTCCCTGCTGAGCAAAGAGCCCAATGTGAGGCTCGATCCCAAGACCCAGGGATCATGACCTGAGCTGAAGGCAGAGGCTTTAAACCCACTGAGGCACCCAGGATCCCCTAGTGCAATGATTTTGACGGATCGTTTCAGAAATGTGAACCGGTGTTCTTCTCTAAGCACCTTCTCCACCATCCCTTCAACAAACCTGAACATTTGAGAAGGTTAACGTGGGGAATACCATGAGATGCCTAAATTATAACCATGACCGCTATTTCTGCTTCTGTACCTTCGCTTGCTAACCCATGAAGAGATGGAAAAATACCAGCAGATTTTCTATAGACACTCTGTAGCCACACTTCCCACACCCAGAATTGAACCTGACAGAATGGCTGCTCCCGGACCCCTCCCCCCCGCTCTGGGCCAAGAGGAAACCCCCACCCGGAATTGGACCTGACAGATTGACTGCTCCTGGACACCCCCCCCCCCCAAATCCGGCTCTGGGCCGAGAGAGAACAACCATCTGGCGCCCCGAGGCTTGACAGGAAGAGCCCGGTCAATCCTGAGGTGACACATACCCTGGCGGCGCCAACTCAGCAGTTTGAAGAATGACAGCCCTTTGACCTAACCAATAATCTGTTCCCAGCCTTTTCCCGCTCTGTAGCACGCCAGTCATATTATAGAGTTCTTTTTTGATTTTCCCGCGGTATGTGGCAATTTGTTAGAAGATACTATGATGTATGCTAAGTCCCTGCCTCCCCAAAAATAGTGTATAAAAGGTGTTGTGATCCCGAGCTCGGGACCTCTTAGCGTCACCGGCAACGAGTGCGCGGAAGTTCGGGTTCGGACTCGTAATAAAAGACCCTTACGGGGCGCCTGGGTGGCTCAGTGGCTTAAGCCGCTGCCTTCGGCTCAGGTCATGATCTCAGGGTCCTGGGATCAAGTCCCGCATCGGGCTCTCTGCTCAGCAGGGAGCCTGCTTCCTCCTCTCTCTCTCTCTCTCTCTCTCTCTCTCTCTCTCTCTCTCTCTGCCTGCCTCTCTGCCTACTTGTGATCTCTCTCTGTCAAATAAATAAATAAAATCTTTAAAAAAAAAAAAAAAAGACCCTTACTGTTTGGCTTTGATTCTGGACTCTGGTGGTCGTCTTTGGGGGTTCTCGGAATTTGGGCACAACAACCACTGTAAAAGCGGACACAGGCGCCGCTGTTCTTCTCCATAGAGTTCGATCGACCCAGGGACGGATATCCAGTTTCCCTTTCTCTGAAATGACCTGGGACACCACTTTTCTGGCCACCTCCTGTCCTGCTCCTCCCACCCCAACAACCTATCATGGGACCTTACCCTTTCACCTGCAGAACGCTTTTCCACTCCTCCCGCCTGGAATACGTTGGCTTGGAGTCTCTGCCGAATCCCAGCACCCAGGCGTGTGGTGGCCGCCCACAGACTCTGTCCACTCTCAGAGGTGATTAGCCTGGAGTACCTTGGCTTGGAGTCTCTGCCGAATCTCAGCACCCAGGCGTGTGGTGGCCGCCCACAGACTCTGTCCACTCTCAGAGGTGATTAGCCTGGAGTACGTTGGCTTGGAGTCTCTGCCGAATCCCAGCACCCAGGCGTGTGGTGGCCGCCCACAGACTCTGTCCACTCTCAGAGGTGATTAGCCTGGAGTACGTTGGCTTGGAGTCTCTGCCGAATCCCAGCACCCAGGCGTGTGGTGGCCGCCCACAGACTCTGTCCACTCTCAGAGGTGATTAGCCTGGAGTACGTTGGCTTGGAGTCTCTGCCGAATCCCAGCACCCAGGCGTGTGGTGGCCGCCCACAGACTCTGTCCACTCTCAGAGGTGATTAGCCTGGAGTACGTTGGCTTGGAGTCTCTGCCGAATCCCAGCACCCAGGCGTGTGGTGGCCGCCCACAGACTCTGTCCACTCTCAGAGGTGATTAGCCTGGAGTACGTTGGCTTGGAGTCTCTGCCGAATCCCAGCACCCAGGCGTGTGGTGGCCGCCCACAGACTCTGTCCACTCTCAGAGGTGATTAGCCTGGAGTACGTTGGCTTGGAGTCTCTGCCGAATCCCAGCACCCAGGCGTGTGGTGGCCGCCCAAAGACTCTGTCCACTCTCAGAGGTGATTAGCCTGGAGTACGTTGGCTTGGAGTCTCTGCCGAATCCCAGCACCCAGGCGTGTGGTGGCCGCCCACAGACTCTGTCCACTCTCAGAGGTGATTAGTCAGGGTAACGCACACAAGCTCTCAGAAAACTATGCATGCCCAGTATCATACACGTCCACTCCCTGCGCGCCCCCCCCCCCGTTTTGAATGTCTGCGTGGACCCACAGTGTGGAGGAATGCGCGCGTGCGCGCACACGCAGGCACGCAAGCAGGCACGCAAGGATGGCTAGGGAGAGAGGGAGGAAGGACGGAAGGAAGGAGGAAGAAGGGAAGGGAAGGGAAGGGAAGGGAGACAGGCCGACCACCCGCCCTGTTCGCCTCCCTCCTTCCCAAGGGACCTGACTACTCACCTCCCTCCCTCCCTCCCTCCTCCCGAGGGACCTGTCTACTTACCGCCCCCCCTCCGTCTACCTACACATTTCCCTCACATTTTCAAAGTGGAGATAAAATTCGCACTCCATAACTCACATACTCTTCAAAGTACACAGTTCCGTTGCCTTTTTTCCCTAAGGTTACTCACAAAGATGCGCAACCCTCGCCGCCATTTCCAGAACGTCCCCATCCCTTCGAAGAGAAACACCCTTCCCACCCACCCCCTGCCCCCTTCCCATCCGCGCCCCCCTCTCCCCTCCTCCTGACTCTCTTCACCGGTCTCCCCCAACAGCCTCCGAATCACCCCCCACCCCCCCCCCCCCCCCCCACCCCCACCACCCCCACCACCCCCCCCCCCGCCCCACCCCCGCCCCACCCCACCCCGTCCCGCCTAGGACTGGGATATTACCGCTGCCTTCTTCCTACCCCTGGAATCCCAAGGCATTATGCCACCCCTGGCTCTCTGGTTCCTTTTTCTTAGCGTCATGTTTTTTGGGGTTCGCCCATGTCTTCCACGAATCGGCGCTCTGCTCCTTTGTACGGCGTTATCACTCTCCACGATGAGCTTATGAAGATGAGTGGAACGACGGAATGATGTTCACGTGCCACTGAGTCCCCCTGACCCCTTTTCTCTTAAAACTTTAAGTGGTACTAAAGCAGTACCACCTCTGAGGACAGAACTTCTAGCATCATCAGCAGACACTGTGGAAAGGTGTTTTGCACTGTGTCGCGTGGCCGCCTTCTTCCCTGGAAAAGGATTCACAGGCTATCCTGCACCCCTTAAGGCCATAACGATCTCCTCATACTCTGCCATGGTCCTGTGTCTTGGGTTGCGTGGCGGCCCGTTCCCCACGGAGAGCTACCCTCACTTCATCCTCCTACACTGGCCTGCCAGAAGTGTACTCTGGTTTCCTTTACATCTAAACCTTATCTCAAGTTTGCGTTTTGACAGGACGGAGGGACGGAGGGACGGAGGGACGGAGGGACGGAGGGACGGAGGGAGGGACGGAGGCCCACATTTTTCATTGACATGGTGGAGAAGGAGAAGATGGGTGCGGGCCTGTGTATATTCTTTTCTATTGTGGGGTGAGCAGAGGATTCAGATTCAGCTCTTGCCAGAAGGGATCTAATCTCTCCATAAACAATCAGGCAAAATAGCAGGCGAACAGTAAGGGCAAGTAAGGGTAAGAAGAACATAGACAAGATTGGCTCTAGATGCTGGAGTTTCCCAAGCAATGATCTCATCAGAGGCACACAAACGTCAAAGATTTCCAGAGACCATGCTTAGGTATGGACGTCATTCCAAAGGTATGGTGCTATCATCCGGTGAGTGTAGTATGCTGTCCCCAGCTCACAGGAGCAGAGTATCTTGCAGATACAGTACGAGGCTCATCCCTGGATGGAATTGTGCCAGAGAAAGGGAGACAGCAGCCTGTCCTTGAGCCTAAGGTGTGTTGAAGAGAGTGATTCTCTAAAGTACCTTGGGCTGAAGAAGACCAGCTGGATTTCTGTTGGTTGGTCATAGGTATTTGCGGCAACGGGATGGGTGTGGGCGGGTGGGTGTAGTTTGTTTACTTTCTTTTTTTTTTTTTTTTAAAGATTTTATTTATTTATTTGACAGAGAGAAATCACAAGTAGATGGAGAGGCAGGCAGAGAGAGAGAGGGAAGCAGGCTCCCTGCCAAACAGAGAGCCCGATGCGGGACTCGATCCCAGGACCCTGAGATCATGACCTGAGCCGAAGGCAGCGGCTTAAGCCACTGAGCCACCCAGGCACCCCGTTTGTTTACTTTCTGAACAAGGTGAAAGAACTCTTCAAGTGGAAGTATTTGCACCAGGTGTCTGGGAGGATGGGAGGGTGTGGCTCAGTCCCTTTACCGAGAAAATGGGAGAATCCGGCCTTTTAAGAACCAGGCAAAGAGAAGAGTTTAGCTTTGGCCATCGCAGCACCTGGCACCTGGCACCTCCACAGAAAAAATAGAAGGTTCCCAGAATGAACTGAGCTGCAGGAGTCAGCATGAGCAGACCCCACCACCCTCAGCCCCCAGTCCCCCACCCACCCCCAACCCGGGCAGGCACTAGCTATAGTCCAGAACTCCAGATCTGGGTCCACCTCCCCCTGCCAGGGCTCCCCCTGCCCTCTTCTCAGCCAGGGACGTATATGTGAGCATGATCCCAGAAAAAAATTTCCCCTCATCCACAGATATCTTGCCAACAGTTTGACCACTTTGCCTGAGATACCAACTCATCTGGTATCACCCGAGCGTGATTTTTTTCCCTAGGGACCTGGGGCCTAGTTCACTACTTAGGATGAACAGCACCCCACCCCCCCCACCATCCCCACCCCCAGCCTACTGCTCCCAATTCGACCTGAGGAGGGAGGAGGGAGGAGGGGCGGGGGGGGCGGGGGGGGCGGGGGGCGGGGGGGGGCGGGGGGCGGGATGGGAGGGCCGCTGAAGGGAGGTTCAGGTTGACCCATTCTAATGGGCCTCATTCAATCCAATCGTTTCATTCAAATGCAGAAAGCTTTCGGTAAAGTCAGAGCCTGGGGCTTCTCTCCATTGAATGGCGTTCTTCAAATCCCCCAACACTCCGGCTGTGGCTTGCAAACTTGGGGAGGGAGGAGGCAAAGGGGAGGGAGACAGAGCGTTCTGAAGAGCTTACCTCATCTGGGGGCAAAAAAGAGCCCCTCCTTTTCCTAACCCAGGAAACGCCAGTAAACCCTTTGGGAATCGTGGATGTGGAGGATGACGTCAGACCTTAAAGCCTTCCAAGGGTGGGGGGGGTCAGTCGGAGAGGGACATGAAACACATGATGGTGGTGTCTTAGGATTCAGAGGCCAAACACAGGCATGGACTGATGATGGTGGTGTCTTAGGATTCAGAGGCCAAACACAGGCATGGACTGATGATGGTGGTGTCTTAGGGGTCAGAAGGCAAACACAGGCATGGAGTGATAAGGGATAAGAGCTAAGAGCGGCCTGACAGAGGACAGTTCTCACTCATCCACCGAGTTACAGGGCCTAGCAAGCCCACTCCTCTAAAGCGACATGAACAGTTTATTGATGATCCATCGACTGGTCCTCCCTCTCCCACCTGCTTCCCAAAGGAAACCCTCTGTCTCATTCCCACATAGCCACTGGCTGTTTCACATGCCACCTTCTGTCCACTAAAAGAAGAAAGGAAGATGGGGAACCCTAAACCAGCTCCACAGATAGCACCTCTGCACAGAGGGGTGAGTGTGGGTCTCATTGGGCAAATGGGGACTCTGAGCCTTGATCCCTGGGTTGTTTCAAAAAATGCACTGGAAGGAACACCTGGCTGGTTCAGTCAGAAGAGCACATGACTGTTGATCTCGGTCATGATCGTGAGTTCAAGCCCTGCCTTGGGTCCACAGATAATGGAAAATTAATGGATGAAATTTTAAAACATTAAGTATGGGATGTTGATCTCTTTATAAAAAAAAAAAAAGGGGGGGGGGCGCCTGGGTGGCTCAGTGGGTTAAAGCCTCTGTCTTCGGCGATCCCAGGGTCCTGGGATCGAGTCCCCGCATTGGGCTCTCTGCTCAGCAGGGAGCCTGCTTCCTCCTCTCTCTCTGCCTGCCTCTCTGCCTACTTGTGATCTCTGTCTGTCAAATAAATAAGTAAATAGAATATTAAAAAAAAAAAAAAAGGAATG
The DNA here is from genome assembly GCF_020171115.1 of Neogale vison. Classification (NCBI taxonomy): domain Eukaryota; kingdom Metazoa; phylum Chordata; class Mammalia; order Carnivora; family Mustelidae; genus Neogale; species Neogale vison. The sequence continues at coordinate 10,984 of NW_025334921.1, read as the reverse complement.
GAGGGGCGGCGGCTCGGTCTATTAAGCGTCTGCCTTCAGCTCAGGTCATGATCTCAGGGTACTGAGACTGAGCCCTGCCCCTCTGGGGCTCCCTGCTAAGTGGGGTGTCTTCTCCCTCTCCCTCTGTCCCTCCATCCACTCGTGTGTTCATGCGTGTGCGCGCGCTCTCTCTCTCTCTCTCTCTCTCTGAAATAACTAACTAACTTACTAGATAGAATCACACTTCAAAAGAAAAAAGGGCAGGGACATTTACGATTGTTCACGGGGAAAGATGGAGCCTACACAGTGTGGAAACATACTACGTACCACCTATCCCCATGTTTACTTTGGGGTGGAGACTTGACCTGAGAAGGAGGCAAAATTGAGTCCCTTATGTCAGGAGGTTACCTTAGGAGAAGGAGAAGGGGCTCTAGGCATGCTGTGATAGCTGGTCTAACCTGAATGGGGTCTTAGGCTTCTTCTCTCAGGTAAGGAGTATCAGGGCCGTGCTTGTTGATAGGCTGCAAGCCATCAGATGACCTTCAGTCCAGAAATCTGCAGAGGTGCCTAGTTATTTGGTAGCAAGGCCTGAAAAGAGATGGTGGCTCAGCAGGGGAAACCAATTCTCTGAAAAACAGGCTTTAAGCTTTCAGCTAGCATCAGCGGATTTACCTTCTGGGGCATGGTTTCAATCAACCCCTCCACCCACCCCTGCCAAGTTATGCTGTGGCTATTCTTTTATTTCCTCAGGGGAGGTAGGTTTATGGTAAAGAAATCTCTGTACATCTTAGCTGTAACATGCCTATATGCAGGGCTAAACAGAGGGGTGTGTGTGTGTGTGTGTGTGTGTGTGTGTGTGTTAAGATTTTATTTATTTTATTTGACAGATAGAGATCACAAGTAGGCAGAGAGGCAGGCAGAGAGAGAGGGAGGAGGAAGCAGGCTCCCTGCTGAGCAGAGAGCCCAACACGGGGCTCGATCCCAGGACCCTGGGATCATGACCTGAGCCGAAGGCAGAGGTTTTAACCCACTGAGCCACACAGGTGCCCCTAAACAGAGGTTTTTAACCTGTAGGCTAAAAGCGAATAGAAACAACAGGGAGTCAGACATGCTATGTTTACCCCTGTTACAATTTACCGTGGTCAATCCTTCATTCCATTTCTATGGAACATGGGCAGAGGTCTGCCTTCTGTAACCGCTTCAAACTGAATTAGGGTGCAGTGGAGGCTTTGGAATGGAAGGATCTGAGACAGAGCTGATCGCAATTTTTGGTCCCTTGTGCTAATGGTAGTGGGGGGGGGGGTGCTCAGAGATAGTTCCCTCTCTGAGAACTTGAATATTTCTCTACATGGTTTGGTACCACATGGCATCATTGATTTTATTCCCAAGTACACTTTAAGGAATAGTAACAGTACAGTATAACCCAATAGTCTCATTCTCTCTTAAATCGGCCTGACATCAGTGGCCATCCAAGAATACAGATGAGGGGGCGCCTGGGTGGCTCAGTGGGTTAAGCCTCTGCCTTCAGCTCAGGTCGTGATCCCAGGTTTCTGGGATCGAGCCCCACATCGTGCTCTCTACTCAGCAGGGAGCTTGCTCCACCCCACCCAGCCCCACCTGCCTCTCTGCCTATTTGTGATCTCTCTCTCTCTCTCTCTCTCTCTCTCTCTGTCAAATAACTAAGTAAAATATTAAAAAATAATAATAATAATAAAATACAGATGAGTAAATGAGTCTGAGCCCCTCCTCCGGCTGGGGAAGGGGGCAAAGGTTGTGGTGGGTTAAGGGCTTCTTCTAGCCAAGTAGCTTAGTGTTTGACTTGAATTATCAGGGGCCCTTCTCCTTCTCCTTCCTCTTCCTCCTCTCCTGCCTTTACAGATTTTTATTAAGGAATCTCTGCACCTTGGGGCGCCTGGGTGTCTCAGTGGGTTAAAGTCTCTGCCTTTGGCTCGGGTCATGATCCCACGGTCCTGGGATTGAGCCCTACATTGGGCTCTCTGCTCCGTGGGGGGCCTGCTTCCTCCTCTCTCTCTGCCTGTCTCTCTGCCTACTTGTGACCTCTGTCTGTCAAATAAATAAATACAATCTTTAAAAAAAAAAAAATGTAATCTCTGCACCCAGTGCGGGGCTTGAACTCACAACACCGAGATCAAGAGTCGCATGTTCTTGGGGCGCCTGGGTGGCTCAGTGGGTTAAGCCGCTGCCTTCGGCTCAGGTCATGATCTCAGGGTCCTGGGATCGAGTCCCGCGTCGGGCTCTCTGCTCAGCGGGGAGCCTGCTTCCTCCTCTCTCTCTCTCTGCCTGCCTCTCTGCCTACTTGTGATCTCTGTCAAATAAATAAATAAAATATTAAAAAAAAAAAAAAAGAGTCGCATGTTCTACCGACTGAGCCAGCCAAGTGCCCCTATTTATATGGGTTCTTATTTCCAAAGGGGGGTTAATACAGGTGCAGCGAGTGGAGTTAACTATCATAGACTCTGCCTCATTCATCTAGCAATCCAGTGGTTAATAAGAGGCACTTCTATGGAAACAAAAGGAAAACACTGGTTACTGGTTGAAACAAGGGCTCAACCCAGTATCTAAGTCTGGAGTGCTGCCAGTGAGGTCTCTAGCTGTCAGGCTTGAAGCATCCTTGGGTGGAGTGGGAGTGGGCAGGGCCTATCTAAGGGATTTTTCTGGTGTGTAGGTCAAATGTCTCATTTCGAGTGGCCCATGGAGCAGCAGGCACAAAGACTGTCTATGTATGACGTGCTAGTGTGGCCACTTCCCTCAAGTTTCTTTCACGTGGTCGAAGTTCCTCTCCAGGCTTCAGGGGGGAAAAATAGATATAGATATAGATATAGATATAGATATAGATACACACACACACACACACACACACACACACATTGTTTTAGTTCTTAATGGTTGTAAGATAGGAGAATGGTAGAATGTTGGAAACCTTAGTTCACAGAGTCACAGTCATAGAGAATCAAGGAAACAAGAAGGATCCAGGATCCAGTCCGGTTTTAGAGGCAAAGAACAAACGCTCAAAGATAATTCATCAGAATTACCAACTACCGGGGCGCCTGGGTGGCTCAGTGGGTTAAGCCACTGCCTTCGGCTCAGGTCATGATCTCGGGGTCCTGGGATCGAGTCCCACATCGGGCTCTCTGCTCAGCGGGGAGCCTGCTTCCCCATCTCTCTCTCTCTCTGCCTGCCTCTCTGCCTACTTGTGATCTCTCTCTGTCAAATAAATAAATAAAATCTTTAAAAAAAAAAAAAAAGAATTACCAACTACCAACCCCGAAAGTGTGTTATTGAATTAGAATCTTTCTTTCTAAAGTCACCGTTCTTCCCATCAAAGATAGCCAAAGGAAGATGAATTTGTTTGTAAAACAAGTCCAGTTTTAACACAGTTGTTCTAATCATCTACATAAGCAAGGCAAGAATAGCAAGTGACCATATATGGGGTCTTTCTTTCTTTCTTATCTGCTTTGATGGAGCTTTTCACAAGGAATTTTTTTTTTTAAGGTTTTATTTATTTATTTATTTGACAGAGAGAGAGATCACAGTAGGCAATAGAGGCAGGCAGAGAGAGAAGGAAGCAGGCTCCCTGCTGAGCAGAGAGCCCGATGCGGGACTCGATCCCAGGACCCTGAGTTCATGACCTGAGCCGAAGGCAGTGGCTTAACCCACTGAGTCACCCAGGCACCCCACAAGGAATTTTAGATTGAACTTATTTTTTTTTAAAGATTTTATTTATTTATTTGACAGAGAGAGATCACAAGTAGGCAGAGAGGCAGGCAGAGACAGAGAGAGAGGAGGAAGCAGGCTCCCTGCCGAGCAGAGAGCCCGATGCGGGACTCGATCTCAGGACCCTGAGATCATGACCTGAGCCGAAGGCAGCGGCTTAACCCACTGAGCCACCCAGGTGCCCGAACGTATTTCTTTTTAAAATATTTTATTTTATTTATTTGAGCGGGGTGGGGGTGGGGGGGATACAAGCGGAAGGAGAGGGAGAGGGAAAAGCAGACCCCCCCCCCAAGGCAGATGCTTAACGACTGAGCCACCCAGGCTCCCCTAGATTGGACCTTTAAAGATTATTTATTTATTTATTTATTTGTCACAGAGAGAGAAGCGAGAGCAAGCACAGGCAGACAGAGAGGCAGGCAGAGGCAGAGGGAGAAGCAGGCTCCCTGCCAAGCAAGGAGCCCGATGCGGGACTCGATCCCAGGACGCTGGGATCATGACCTGAGCCGAAGGCAGCCGCTTAACCAACTGAGCCACCCAGGCGTCCCTAGATTGGACCTTTAAGTGCGCGTTTAAATCCAGGGGCCAAGCCCAAAATTTCCCACCAGATTCGCCTGCAAAATCTGCAGATTTGGGTGAATTCCTCTTTTCCTGAGGCCCTCCAAATTTCCTGAAGTTCCTGCATCCGCCATGAGGTGGCAGTCTTTACTCAACTGTTAAGGCTAAGGCGACCTCTGTCAGCAAGGTTAACAGGCCAACATTTCCAAGGGGCTTTATGGATCCATCAAGTCATTGAGACCTTTTTAAGCTGTCTCATCATATCTGAGTCTACGCATGTGTCTCTGAAAGATGATATTCCAGGGGCACCTGGCCGGTTCGGTCAGTAGAGAGCAGGACTCTTGGTCTCAGGGTTGTCAGTTCGAGCCCCACGTTCGATGTAGAGATTACTTAAAAAATAAAATCTGTTGGGCGGCTGGGTGGCTCAGTGGGTTAAGCCTCTGCCTTCGAGACAGGTCATGATACCCGGGTCCTAGGATGGAGCCCTGCATTGGGCTCTCTGCTCAGCAGGGAGCCTGCTTCCAGCTCTCTTTTCTCTCTCTCTTTCTCTCTCTCTCTCTCTCTCTCTCTCTCTCTCTCTCTCTCCTCCTCCTCCTCCTCCTCCTCCCTCTCTTTCTCTCCCCCCACCCCACCCCTCTCTCTGGTAAAAAACTAAAATCTGCAAAATGAAATGAAATGGAATGAAATGAAATAAATGGGGGGGGGGGCGGAAAAAAGAATAAAAGCTGATTATCTGTATTGCATGTGACATTGTGGGCTCCAAAACTATGTCTCTTTAAAATAAAACCAACAACCTTGAACTGGCTTTAAAGCCAAAAAAGTCGCACCCGTGTCCACTAAAAATAGTCAGTCAATTGTTTCCCCACTCTCAGGCTCCTGTGGGGAAGTCTGAAGTGGGCTGTTTAAGTCCAGGGGAGCCCTCGGGCCCCTCCCTGCTGATTTGCAAGATGCTCCAATTTAGACCTCAGAAGGAGTTGGCCCAAGGGCTTGGAGTGATTTTTTGTTCCTTGATAACGAGGCGAGGGAGGCGGGGGAGGGGGGAGGAGGGAGGAGGAGGAGCCGCCACCCCCGCCACCGCGGCTGGAGGCACCTGGGATGGCAAAGGAGTTGACCACTCCAGCCACACCCCCGGCGTGCAGAAACGGGTCGGGGTGGGGTGGGGTGTGTCTCGCAGCAGAGGTGGGGGCGGGGCAAGGGAGCCGCTGGCAAGGCCCGGGGCAGATTTAAAGTTTTGGACTAATCTTTTTTTTCTTTTTTCTTTTCTTTTCCCGTTTGGCCTCTGCCTGCGTCCGCCTCCGCCTCCGCCTTCAACTCACTCTGCAAAATGGGCTTTATCTGTAGTTGCTTTTCAGCCCGCTGGGAGTCAGTGGGTTGGGCATCAGTCAGTTTAGGTGTGTGTACTTGGGGAGGAGGAAGTGGGGAGGGGGAGTGGATTTCGGATTTCTAGTGTCTGTCCGCCCATCTTCCTCCACTTCCTCATTCTTTTGACTATTGGGAAGTGGGGGGGGGGGCAGGTGTGTTCCATTTTTGTCTATCCTTCTCTCTCTGGACCATCGATTGGGGCCCTTCCCTTGAGGCATCTTTCCGATGGAGCGACATCCCAGATCATGTGACCTGAAAAACATTCGGGCTTGTTCTTACCATGCCCGATTTTTACAGGTGCCTCCTTTAAACTCAGTAAATAAATAAAGAGTTCCTTTGCAAATGGATGTTAGCAAAAGCGTCCTGAGGGAGAGAAAACATCTCAAATGTGTAACGCATAGGGACACATAGATACAAACAAAATGCAAGCAACTTCTAGCCTTTGTTTTAGTCTTACTTGTGGAGAGGTCATGAAAGACCAGAGGCTCAAAATCCACCCCTTGGCTGAAAACAAATCCAAGTGCCACATAGCATGACCACCTTTGGATCCCATCCATCAGTTGTTTTCCATTTCCAATCAAAACACGGCAGGTTCTGTGCAGCAAGCAACAAACCAAATGAAGACCCTGAGCGTTGGTTCCTCCCCAAAAGCTGGGCCTTCACTGATGGAACTAAACAGGCTTCCCCAGTTTCTGATGACTTAGTCTCCTAGCAGCCTTCCTCTACTTGTGCACGCAATTCAAACATGTCAAAAGAAGCCCACTTGGGCCATCTGAGACTCATGGTACCCTGAAATGTCTTCCATGGAAGTAAGCAACTGCAAGCATAGGCTCCCCATGCATTGTACACTGTACATGTGGCCTGCAGGCGTTTTTTCTGGGGGTGGGTGGTTGCTTTCCCAACATTTATTGCAGGTTTGCATAGGGTTTTGGTTTGTTTAGTTGGTTTGGTTTGGTTTGGTTCGGTTTGGTTTTCTGCACGCACATGCGCGTGCACATATGCGTATGTGTGTTTTCCATAAAGAGTGACGAGTCGTCATGATGAAGGACGCTACAGAAAGCATACGCAAGGCTCTATGACTCTAATCTTATGGGAACCAGGGACGTTTTCTTTCTTTCTTCCTTTCTTTTTCTTTTTCTTTTCTTTTTTTTTTTTTTTTTTTTTTTTGCCCTTATATTTGGAAGGCTCCTTTTGAGGGATTAATTGATGGGTTGAAAAAAATTTTTTTTTTCTTTAGGTTTTATGTGTATGTAATCTCTCCACACAACATAGGGCTCACATTCACAGTCCCGAGTCCCATGCTCCACCGATGGAGGATAGAGCCAGGCACCCCTTGATCAATTTTTTTTTTTCTTCTCTTTTTTTTTTTTTTTTTTTAAATGAGGTAGATATGCAATGTGTGTGTGCTCAGGGCAGAAAGAAAGCCCACATGCTGAGGTTTGGCAGAGTCATTTGGGACCCAGTTAAGTGCGAAAGCCCAGGAGCAGGGCCCACAAATGTTAAAACGTGAAATTGTCCTTGATCAATATTCACTTAACAGATGATGTATTGAAAGTGCTCTTCGGGGACGCCTGGGTGGCGCAGTTGGTTAAACGACTGACTCCAGCTCAGGGCGTGATCCTGGAGTCCCGGAATCGAGTCCCACATCAGGCTCCCAGCTCCATGGGGAGTCTGCTTCGCTCTCTGACCTTCTCCTCGCTCATGCTCTCTCTCACTGTCTCTCTCTCTCAAATAAATAAAATAAAATCTTAAAAAAAAAAAAATTTAAAAAAAAAAAAAAAAAAAAGAAAGTGCTCTTCGGAGACGCCTGGGTGGCTCAGCCAATTAAGTGGTTAAGTGGCTGTCTTTGGCTCAGGTCGTGATCTCAGGGTCTTGAGATCAAGCCCCACACCGGGCTCCCTGTTTGGCGGGAGGCCTGCTTCTCCCTTGTCCATTCCCCCTGCTTGTATTCCCTCTCTCGCTGTCTCTCTGTCAAATATATGCAGTCTTTTAAAATGAATGAATGAATGAATAATGGGGTGCCCCGGTGGCTCAATCGGTTGAGATGGAGCGTGTCTGCCTTGGGCTCAGGTCATGATCCTGGAGTCCTGGGATTTAGTCCTGCATCGGGCTCCCTGCTCAGCTTAGAGCCCGCTTCTCCCTCTGCCCTTCACTCTGCTCGTGGGCTCGCGCTCGCGCTCGCGCTCGCGCTCCGTCTCTCTCTCTCTCTCATCAGTGAATAAAATCTTAAAAAAAAAAAATCAACTGAGCGAACGAATGAACGAAGAAACAAACAAACAAGAGACATGGCAACAAAGGAAAGTCCTTGCTGGGGCGGGGGGTTGGGGAGTGGAGGGGGGTACCAAAGCGGAATATCTCTAACCTGCATCACAGTCTTTATCAATGCTGCCTTCAGTCCTTCCCACGGATTCCATTTTCCATAAGCGACGGTCCCACCCAAGTGGGCTTCTTTCATGGTAAGACCCGTGTTCTCCCCTATGTCCTGCAGAGAGAGACGAGCCATGAAAAGCGAAAGTTGGGCGGATCAATATTAATCTAGGAAGTAAGCACCGTTCCTGAGACCACTAGCTGAAGTCCTGCTTCCTCTTTAGGACCCAATGTCTTATAAAAGGCGCCTGGGTGGCTCCGTGGATTAAGCCGCTGCCTTCGGCTCCGGTCATGATCTCAGGGTCCTGGGATGGAGCCCCACATCTGCCTCAGCATCCCTGCTGAGTGGGTTAAAGCCTCTGCCTTCAGCTCGGTTTATGATCCCAGGGTCCTGGGCTCGAGACCCCGGATTGGGCTCTCTGCTCGATGGCGAGCCTGCTTCCCCCTCTCTCTCTGCCTCCCTCTCTGCCTACTTGTGATCTCTGTCTGTCACGTAAGTAAATAAAATCTTAGAAGAAGAAGAAGAAGAAGAAGAAGAGGGGGAGGGGGAGGGGGGAGGAGGAGGAGGAGGAGGAAGAAGAAGAGCTGATTTCACCATCCCTAGCCTTTTTTTTTTTTAAAGATTTTATTTATTTATTTGACAGAGAGAGATCACAAGTAGGCAGAGAAGCAGGCAGAGAGAGAGAGAGGAGGAAGCAGGCTCCCTGCTGAGCAGAGAGCCCGATGTGGGACTCGATCCCAGGATCCCGAGATCATGACCTGAGCTGAAGGCAGCGGCTTAACCCACTGAGCCACCCAGGTGCCCCCATCCCTAGCCTTTGAAATGATCTGGTATCCCGTCCTAAGAGAGAACCCATTCTCCGCAGAATGCTTCCTACTTCTTTTCACTAAGTATTGCACCCAACAAGCACATTCCCATGCCACCAAACCGTCTCCGCAAACATAATTTGTAGTATCAGTGTTCTATTCTATCATGTGAGTATAGCATCCTGTGTTTAACCATTGTGCCATTGTTCGACATTCAGGTGGATTCCAACTCTTATTTGGGGCGCGCGTGTGTGTGTGTGTGTGTGTGTGTGTGTACATGCGTGGGCATGCTCGTGGAGGGGAGGGTTCTAGGGGTGTGTCCGTCTGCATTCAGTAGGTGTAGGGGAGGAAGAATGTTCCCTCTACTCCCCTTCTGAGTTGTTGGCTGAGACCCCGGTCAGAAAGAGATAGATCGCAGGGAGAGAAACAGTCGATTGACACGTGCAGCGCCCATCAGGCAGGAGACACCCACACCAGAAGTCACACAGAATGGCGGCTCAGAATTCCCATTTCGAGAGCGCGTCCTCCACTAGGAAAGATCCGGTTGTGGAGAAATGACAGGAGAGAGGAAAGCAGTTTTAGGCTTCTGAGCTCAGCCCACCATGGGAAGGCCAATAGATGGAAGGGAACTGACAGAGGAAGGTTTTCTGGGCAGAATGTCTTCTTTTCCTCCTGCTCCATGGAGGGAGAGTGCCTTTCCGAGGCGAGTTTTATCTCCTCCTTTCAGGTCAGGAAGCAGAGGGAGAGGCGGAGTGTCCTCCTCGGGGCTATTGCCTTTCTTTCTTTCTTTCTTTTTTTTTTTCTTTTTGGCTATTGCCTTTCTTTCTTTCTTTTTTTCTTTCTCTCTCTCTCCTTCCTTCCCTCTTTCTTTCTTTCTTTCTTTCTTTCTTCCTATCTCTCTTAAGGTTCTGTTTATGCATTTGATAGAGAGAAACAGCGAGGGAGGGAAACAAGCAGGGGCAGGGAGAGTGGGAGAGGGAGAAGCAGGCTTCCCGCTGAGCAGGGAGCCAGATGAGATGGGGGCCCCGGGGTGGGGGTGGGTACGCACGCGCGCGCGCGCGCGCGCACACACACACGATCCCAGGTGCCCGAGATCATGACCTGACCCTATGGCAGACCCTTAACGCTTGAGCCACCCAGGTGCCCCTGGGTTACTGTTTCTTAAGCGCTTCACATTCCAAAGAACCTGTGTGCCAAAGCGGTATGGGAGCGGGGGCGGTGGCACACAGGAGACCCGTTCTCTCCCTAAGCTACAAAAAGCTCAGGGTCCCCTGGTTGGTTCTCCATAGAGTGCGCTGACTCTTAGATCTGAGTCCTGAGTTCCAGCCCCACCCTGGTTGTAGAGATCACTTCCACAAGGACCAAAATAACAATGAAGAGATAAACACCGCGCATGGCCTCTGCCGCTCTGCCTACTTGGGCTCTCTTTCTCGCTGTCAAATGCAGAAGTAAAATCTTTAAAATGAAAGAAAGAAAGTGACATCCTTTTTTCTTTCTTTCTTTCTTTCTTTGAGAGAGAGAAGAGAGGGGGACACACAAACACACACACACGTGTTTATATATGTATATGTGTACACACATGCACGCACACATATATTCTGCGTGTGCAGAAGCAGGGGGAGGGGCAGGCAGAGGGAGAGGGAGAAGCAGGCTCCCCGCTGAGCAAGAAGCCTGATGTGGGACTCGATCCCAGGAACGTGGGATCATGACCTGAGCCAAAGGCAGATGCTTAACCTTAACGGACTAAGCCGCCCAGGTACCCTGTGAGTGACATTCTTATCTTCAAGGACGGGAAGTTGAGAATGAAAAGGAGAATTCTGGACAAACTGATCTTTTTTTTAAAAGATTTTATTTATTTATTTGACAGACAGAGATCACAAGCCGGCAGACAGGCAGGCAGAGAGAGGGAGAGGAGGAAGCAGCCTCCCTGCAGAGCAGAGAGCCCGATGCGGGACTCGATCCCAGGACCCTGAGATCATGACCTGAGCCGAAGGCAGCGGCTTAACCCACGGAGCCACCCAGGCACCCTGGACAAACTGATCTTCTTTCTTTTCTTTCTTTCTTTCTTTCTTTCTTTCTTTCTTTCTTTCTTTCAGATCTGTATGTTCCTTTAGCCTCCCCACGTACTTTAGTTACTCTTCCACAATCGCCTCTTCTTGGTCAACTCAATATACCAGCA